>NC_048436.1:7952562-8045312 GCF_004353265.1 Vitis riparia
CGATACGGTCAAAACAAGGTATTCTAATTATAATAAAAAAAGAATAGATACCTCGGAGACAGGTAGACTCATCAACGGACCCTCTATCCTCTCTTTTTCCATCTAATTTTTTTATGTTCATTATAGGATAACAAGATGGTTAGAAATCCTTTATTTTTTCAATCCAATCGCTCTTTTGATTTTGGAAAAAATTATCTTTATCAATATACTGCTTCTTCTACACATTCATCTCCACTCCATAATGGAGAATAGCTATAGCTAATAGTTAGGATTCATAAAAAAATCTATAATGACTCATGGGAGAAGCCTTTCCCGCATCAGGCACTAATATTTTTTTAACGTCTAATTAGATCGGGTAATCATTCACATTAAGAACAGAAGCTCGTTGCTTTTTTTGTTTCCCTATAATTTAATTGGAGCCATTAAGGCTCTATCCATTTATTCACTCAACCCAACTTTGAATTCATTTTGTTCTGCTCTAACAATTCAAACAAGGTTTTGTGCCGATCTGGTAACAATGATATATTCTCAGAATTCTCCATTGATAATTGATACGACATGCTGTTTTTTCCATTCATTCCCTTTCAGGGATCAGTCGCGGTCTTACAAACTATACCAATGGTATGGACGAATCCGTTCCTTCATCCAAATGTGTAAAAGATTCTAGCCGCACTTAAAAGCCGAGTACTCTACCATTGAGTTAGCAACCCGAATAAGATAAAATTCAATTAAAATAATTAGTTAGGGTATGTAGATACAACCGGAATCAAAACAAATGAAAGTAAAGAGATTGGGTTACACGACGCAATCAAAACATTGAACTAACAATAAAATAAATAAAATAAAAAAAAAAAACACACATTTTCTAATCGATTCTGAAGATAAAAATGAACAGCTCAGGTGAAAATACAAGAAATTCTTAGTTATTAGATAGATAAATGTAAAAATTTATAGACCAACTCTTATCTTATCCATTTTTTTGATTGAAAAAACTGCTTATGGCACAGCGAATACAACGAAACCATCATTTGAATGAGGTAAAGTAAAAACCAAACCTATGGAATGGAGAAAAAAAGATTCATTTATCTACGATCAAATTATATTTGTTTTCTACACAGTTGTCAATATGAATGAATGTTGAGAAAAGAATACAATGTAGAAAACAAAAAAAATTCAAATTTAATAAATCTGAATTTAAATTCAAATAAAAAAAAATAAGGACTTGTGTTGGATTGGCACTATATAGATAATCTACATAGATACAAAAAAGGTGTAGATGGCGAAATAAATAAGGAAAAAGTAGGAAAAAATCGCGGGTCTATTCAATCATCTATTCAATCAATATAAAGAGAATGTATAATAAGCAAACTTGATCCCGTGTTTGTTAGTAGAGTTCTAAGAAAAACCGCCTGATTGAAGGTAATGTCAGAATTTTATATTTCTAGATATAATTCCTTCATCTATTCACTTGATCTTTTTTCTATCCATCTTATATCAATAAGATAGATTAAGGGGCAGTAGTAGAGAAAGTTATACAAAGCTATATACGAGTCATCCCCCCCTCGTTTTTTGTATTTCATTGATTGAATTTGAATTTCGTTTGATTAAGACGAAGTTCCGTAAAAACCTCCGCTTTCTTTGAAATATCATGAACAGTTCCTGTAGGTTGAGCTCCTTTTTCAAGGAAATATAGAATAGCAGGAACATTTGAATAAGTTTGATTCTTTATCGGATCATAAAAACCCACTTTCCGAAGATCTCTTCCTTCTCTTCGGGATCGAGCATCAATTGCAACGATTCGATAGACGGCTCATTGGGATAGATGTAGGTGAACAATACCCCCCCCCCCGCCCCCCCCCCCTAGAAACGTATAAGAAGTTTTCTCCTCGTACGGCTCGAGAAAAAATGATTCAAAGTTATGTCGATGTATAGAATTCCAATGGCAAATAGATCTATAAAATCATCAAATTCATTAGACTATGATTTAATTTAAGTCCTTTTTTTTGTTCTTCTTTCCCCAAAAATATAAAATCATTCGTACTCATAACTCAAGTTGGATAACTCTCAAATAGCTCAAAGGACAACCCTTAGGCATTTCATTTATTGAGCGGTCTCTAACCCCCTTTTTGTTTGTCTCGTTTAAAATCTATTGTATTCGTCATTCTGATCCTAATCCTAGTTTTTGAGACAATTGAAAACGGCGTTTCCTTGTTCCGGGATCCTTTATTTCTGTTTTAAATCATTGGGTTTAGACATTACTTCGATGATCCTTAATCCTTTCAAAATGGCAGCAACATACCTTTTTTTTGTGATTTATTTTTATCAAAGAATCATACGAACGGTTGATTCCCGCACGATACACTTTTGATTGAAAGTGTTCTACAAATTCAAACAAATACTTACAAAGTATTTCCAACTTCTTGATTGGCACTAACCCTAGATCCTTGCCCCCGAGAAATGAATCAATACTTTCTACTCGAGCTCCATCATGTACTATTTACATTACAACCCAACAAAAAAAGAAAAGAGGGGTTCTTCTAGTGGAGCAGAACAAACGATGTCGAGCCAAGAGCACCTTCATTCCTATATAACTATATAATAAAATTTGAATATAAAAAAATGGTGGGTGTAAAAATCCACAACTGATCATGTCCTTCAAGTCGCACGTTGCTTTCTACCACATCGTTTCAAACGAAGTTTTACCATAACATTCCTCTAGTTTGGAGCCGGTATGTAATTGATTCAATTATGGAACCATGAATAGTCATTGTTTTAGTCGGTACATAGTAATTTATACTATAAAATGATTTATATTTTTATATCTTTTATACCTATAAAATTACATATAAATATAAAATTAGATATTCTAATATCTATAATTTATCTATAATATATAAATAGTATAATAATAGAATATCTATAATTATATATATATTATTATAAATATTCTAAAATAATTATAGATATGATAAAATATAATATTATTATATATTTTATAATACTAATTATAAATTCATTTTTAAAATAGAATATATTAGATATATATATATATATATATATATATATATATATATATATATATATATATAAATATAATATATATATATTTTATAATACATAATATAATAGACATTTATATTTATATATTTATAAAAATTTTTATAAAAATCAAATTTATATAAAAATAAAAGGATACAAATATAAAATAAATGAGTTATTTTTGAATCTGCATCTTCAAGTGACACAATAGGATAGATTCATCAATCTAATACTTCTTCAAGTACGAAAGACTAATCTAATAATAAATCATTACAAATATTTAATTGAAAAAATTGACTACTTCGACATCATTACATCATTATTTGAGTTGAATAAAGTTTTACAAACAATAAAAAAAACCGCATTTGATCCTTATAAATAAGAGAGATAAATCCATGTTTCGTTTTGAACTGAACCAACAATGATTTAAAGCAAATAGATAGATCAAAAACAAATCCAATTTCTCTTCGTTTTTTTTCGTGAAGAAGATTTAGATCGTTATTCTTTCATATGATTGATAAAATAAGAACCGAAAGAATAGGAGATTTCTGTATCTTAGACTGAACAATTGTTACTGGAAGTAATTATGGATATTCTATGTGAAATATTTTAATTTAAAAAATTTTAAAGATCATAAATCTTTTTCACGAAAATCGAAACCTCATTGTCGCTGAAATAGAACGATAACAAATACATACATCTCAAAATTTCCTTCCTCATTTTTTAGGTATTTTGTTATATTTTGTTTGACTTGAGGTTCAGTAATCTTTCTGTAATTTTTCCATAAGAATCTTCCCATAAAGTAAAAAGTAAATAGAATGTATGAATTGCCCCGTCTGAATTGTTACATAGATTTACAATAATTCATTAGAGCCAAAGACGAAATACCTAAAACTGAGGTTCAAAGAAAATGGATTTGTTACATATGTAACTTGATTGTTTGTTAATGAGATTTGTACAGACACCGATATTGAAATTGATACCTTCCACTACTGATCTATTTACTGATCTATTTCACAAATAATATGGGATGATGAATCATAAAATAAAAAAAAAATCCTCTTTTACGGGATGCTAGACTATCTTGTCTAGGTACAAAGCCAAACGAGTCTTTGTTCCTATTTTTATTTGAGTTTCCCCTAACCTAGCCTTAAGAGACTTAATCCCATTAATTGAATTCCATTAGTACCAAGAAAACCCTCTTGTTTATTTTTTAATAAAACAATCCACAGAGAATTAATAATTAATAATTAGGCTACCTCATTTAAGGGATAGGGAATAATAGATAGGGAATATAGAGGCTTTTCCCTCCATTTTGTCTCTTTAGCACATGTCTTTAAGTTTACTTCCAGTGCTCCACAGTAGTTCCCTGATGACTTATTACTAATCATGTAGCTTATCTTTTCTAAACCATCTTGGAGACTTTGGTTGAGGGGTTTATCCGGCTTCCCATTATGACCTTGGTTGCCTTTCAAGTTTAGATTAGGCTTCACTTAGGTGCACTTTAGGTTAGACTTAGTTAGACCCACTTATTCTCAAGTATGTTTACTCTGTATTTTGAATCCGTTGATTTTCATGTTTGTTATTGAGCTTGGTGTTGGGTTGTCTATTTCTCGTTTCTTTGGTTTGGTATGAGAATAATTTGATTTCCTTTCAGCTAAATTGTGCCTTAGGAGGTTAATTTCCTATTCACGTCTTTACATCTGATCTCCGTTTCTTTTCCCATTATTTATAAGCATATAAGGTGATTTTTCTGGTTTCCCAGGTACAAGAGAAGTGTATTGGGAAATAATCCCCAAGTAAGTTCACTCCCGTATACCCTGTTTTCTCCCATTCCGCACTGTTCATCATTTTTCTCTATTATGTTTGGGAGTTATTTGTTAACTGCATGTATGTACTAGAAAATTAATTTTCAATCCGCTGATTTCTAAGTTTGCTTGTGAGTTTGATGTTGGGTTGTCTATTTCTCATTTCTTTCATTTTGTATCAAAATAATTTGATTTTCTCCTAAGGCAACATTAAAAGGAAATCAAATTATTTTAATACAAAACCAAAGAAATGAGAAATAGACAACTCAACATCAAACTTACAAGCAAACATAGAAATCAACGTATTGAAAATGAATTCTCCAATACATATATGCGGTCAACAAATAACTCTCAAACATAATATAGAAAAATGATGAACAATGCGAAATGAGAGGGAACAGGGAATAAGAGTGAACTTACTTGATAAGTATTTCCCAATACACTTCTTTTGCTACCAGGAAACCAGAAAAACCACCCTATGTGCTTATAAATGGTAAGAAAAGAAACCGAGATCAGATGTAAAGACGAGAATAGGAAAATAACCTCCTAAGACACATGTAGCTGAAAGGAAATCAAATTATTCTCATACAAAACCAAAGAAATGAGAAATAAACAACCCATCATTAAGTTCAATACACATAGAAATCAATGGATTCAAAATGAATTCTCTAGTACATAGATCCAATCAACAAATCACACCCAAACATAACAAAGCAATATGATGAATCGTGCAAAATGGGAGAGAATGGGCAATACAAAGTAAACTTACCTGAGAAGTATTTTAATGGACAATCCAACATCAAACTCAATTACAAACATAGAAATCAACATATTCAAAATGAATTCTCTATTACATAGATCTAATAAAAAAATCACACCCAAGCATACCAGAGCAGAAAGATGAACTGTGCGAAATGGGAGAGAACATGAAATACAGAGTAAACTTACCTAATAAGTATTTCCTATTACACTTCTCTTGCTTCCGGGAAACCATAAAAATCGTCCTATATGCTTATAAATGGTGGGAAAAGAAACTGAGATTAGATGTAAATACGAGAATAGGAAAATAACCACCTAAGGCACAATGTAGTTGAAAGGAAATCAAATTATTCTCATACCAAACCAAAGAAATGAGAAATAGACATCCTGAAAATACTTCTCAAGTAAGTTTACTCTGTATTTTGAATCCGTTGATTTCCATGTTTGTTATTGAGCTTGATGTTGGGTGGTCTATTTCTCATTTCTTTGGTTTGGTATGAGAATAATTATTTCCTTTCAGCTAAATTATGCCTTAGAAGGTTATTTTCCTATTCTCGTCTTTACATCTGATCTTGGTTTCTTATCCCACCATTTATAAGCATATAAGGTGTTTTTCTGGTTTCCCAGAAGCAAGAGAAGTGTATTGGGAAATAATTCTCAAGTAAGTTCATTCCGTATTCCCCGTTCTCTCCCATTTCGCACTGTTCATCATTTTTATCTGTTATGCTTGGGAGTTATTTGTTGACTGCATGTATGTACTAGAGAATTCATTTTCAATCCGTCGATTTCTAAGTTTGCTTGTCAATTTGATATTGGGTTGCATATTTCTGTTTTCTTTGCTTTTGTATCAAAATAATTTGATTTCCTCCTAAGGCACATTAAAAGGAAATCAAATTATTTTAATACAAAAGCAAAGAAAGGAGAAATAGACAACCCAACGTCAAACTGACAAGCGAACTTAGAAATCGGCGAATTGAAAATGAATTCTACATGCAGTCAACAAATAACTCCCAAGCATAACAAATAAAAATGATGAACAGTGCGAAATGGGAGAGAATAGGGAATACGGAGTGAACTTACTTCAGAATTATTTCCCAATACATTACTCTTGCTCCTGGGAAACCAGAAAAATCACCTTATATGCTTATAAATGGTAGGAAAAGAAATCGAGATAAGATGTAAAGACGAGAATAGGAAAATAACCTCCTAAGACACAATGTAGCTGAAAGGAAATCAAATTATTCTCATACCAAACCAAAGAAATGAGAAATAGACATCCCGAAAATACTTCTCAAGTAAGTTTACTCTGTATTTTGAATCCATTGATTTCCATGTTTGTTATTGAGCTTGATGTTGGGTTGTCTATTTCTCATTTCTTTGGTTTGGTATGAGAATAATTATTTCCTTTCAGCTAAATTGTGCCTTAGGAGGTTATTTTCCTATTCTCGTCTTTACATTTGATCTTGGTTTCTTTTCCCACCATTTATAAGCATATAAGGTGATTTTTCTGGTTTCCCAGGAGTAAGAGAAGTGTATTGGGAAATAATTCTCAAGTAAGTTCACTCTGTATTCCCTGTTCTCTCCCATTTCGCACTGTTCATCATTTTTATCTGTTATGCTTGGGAGTTATTTGTTGATTGCATGTATGTACTAGAGAATTCATTTTCAATCCGCCGATTTCTAAGTTTGTTTGTCAGTTTGATGTTGGGTTGTCTATTTTTCCTTTCTTTGCCTTTGTATCAAAATAATTTGATTTCCTATTAAGGCACATTAAAAGGAAATCAAATTATTTTAATACAAAACCAAGGAAATGAGAAATTGACAACTCAACATCAAACTCACAAGCAAACATAGAAATCAATGGATTGAAAATGAATTCTCCAATACATACATGCGGTCAACAAATAACTCCCAAACATAACATAGAAAAATGATGAACAATGCGAAATGGGAGAGAACGGGGAATACAGACTCAGCTTACTTGAAAAGTATTTCCCAATACACTTCTCTTGCTCCCAGGAAACCAGAAAAATCACCCTATATGCTTATAAATGGTAGGAAAAGAAACCGAGATCAGATGTAAAGACGAGAACAGGAAAATAACCTCCTAAGACACAATGTAGCTGAAAGGAAATCAAATTATTCTCATACCAAACCAAAGAAATGAGAAATTGACATCCCGAAAATACTTCTCAAGTAAGTTTACTCTGTATTTTGAATCCGTTGATTTCCATGTTTGTTATTGAGCTTGATGTTGGGTTGTCTATTTCTCATTTCTTTGGTTTGGTATGAGAATAATTATTTCCTTTCAGCTAAATTGTGCCTTAGGAGGTTATTTTCCTATTCTCGTCTTTACATCTTATCTTGGTTTCTTTTCCCACCATTTATAAGCATATAAGGTGATTTTTCTGGTTTCCCAGGAGCAAGAGAAGTGCATTGGGAAATAACTCTCAAGTAAGTTCACTCTGTATTCCCTATTCTCTCCCATTTCGCATTGTTCATCATTTTTATTTGTTATGCTTAGGAGTTATTTGTTGACTGCATGTATGTACTAGAGAATTCATTTTCAATCCGCCGATTTCTAAGTTTGCTTGTCAGTTTGATGTTGGGTTGTCTATTTCTCCTTTCTTTGCCTCTGTATCAAAATAATTTGATTTCCTATTAAGGCACATTAAAAGGAAATCAAATTATTTTAATACAAAACCAAGGAAATGAGAAATAGACAACTCAACATCAAACTCACAAGCAAACATAGAAATCAACGGATTGAAAATGAATTCTCCAATACATACATGCGGTCAACAAATAACTCCCAAACATAACATAGAAAAATGATGAACAATGCGAAATGGGAAAGAACGGGGAATACAGACTCAACTTACTTGAGAAGTATTTCCCAATACACTTCTCTTGCTCCCAGGAAACCAGAAAAATCACTCTATATGCTTATAAATGGTAGGAAAAGAAACCGAGATAAGATGTAAAGACAAGAATAGGAAAATAACCTCCTAAGACACAATGTAGCTGAAAGGAAATCAAATTATTCTCATACAAAACCAAAGAAATGAGAAATAGACAACCCATCATTAAGTTAAATACACAGAAATCAACGAATTCGAAATGAATTCTCTAATACATAGATTTAATCAACAAATCACACTCAAACATAACAAAGCATAAAGATGAACCGTGCAAAATGGGAGAGGATAGGGAATACAAAGTAAACTTACCTGAAAAGTATTTCAATGGACAATCCAACATCAAACTCAATTACAAACATAGAAATCAACATATTCAAAATGAATTCTCTATTATATAGATCTAATAAAAAAATCACACCCAAACATAACAGAGCAGAAACATGAACTGTGCGAAATGGGAGAGAACATGGAATACAGAGTAAACTTACCTAAGAAGTATTTCCTAATACACTTCTCTTGTTTTCGGGAAACCATAAAAATCATCCTATATGCTTATAAATGGTGGGAAAAGAAATCGAGATCAGATATAAATACGAGAACAGGAAAATAACCACCTAAGACACAATGTAGTTGAAAAGAAATCAAATTATTCTCATACCAAACCAAAGAAATGAGAAATAGACATCCCGGAAATACTTCTCAACTAAGTTTACTCTGTATTTTGAATCTGTTAATTTCCATGTTTGTTATTGAGCTTGATGTTGGGTTGTCTATTTCTCATTTCTTTTGTTTGGTATGAGAATAATTTGATTTCCCTTCAGTTAAATTGTACCTTAGGAGGTTATTTTCCTATTCTCGTCTTTACATCTGATCTTGGTTTCTTTTCCCACCATTTATAAGCATATAAGGTGATTTTTCTAGTTTCCCAAGAGGATGAGAAATGTATTGGAAAATAATTCTTAAGTAAGTTCACTTTGTATTCCCTGTTCTTTCCCATTTTGCACTTCATCACTTTTCTCTATTATATTTAAGAGTTATTTGTTGACTGCATGTATGTACTAGAGAATTCATTTTCAATTTTCCGATTTATAAGTTTGCTTGTCAGTTTGATGTTGGGTTGTCTATTTCTCATTTCTTTGGTTTTGTATCAAGATAATTTGATTTCCTCCTAAGGCACATTAAAAGGAAATCAAATTATTTTAATACAAAACCAAAGAAATGAGAAATAAACAACTCAATAGCAAACATAGAAATCAACGGATTGAAAATGAATTCTTCAATACATACATACGGTCAACAAATAACTCCTAAACATAACATAGAAAAATGATGAACAATGCGAAATGGGAGAGAACAGGGAATAAAGAGTGAACTTACTTGAGAAGTATTTCCCAATACACTTCTCTTGCTCCCAGGAAACCAAAAAAATCACCCTATATGCTTATAAATGGTAGGAAAAGAAACCGATATCAGATGTAAAGACGAGAATAGGAAAATAACCCCCTAAGACACAATGTAGCTGAAAGAAAATCAAATTATTCTCTTACCAAACCAAAGAAATGAGAAATAGACAACCCATCATTAAGTTCAATACACATAGAAATCATTGGATTCAAAATGAATTCTCTAGTACATAGATCCAATCAACAAATCACACCCAAACATAACAAAGCAATATG
The DNA here is from genome assembly GCF_004353265.1 of Vitis riparia. Lineage (NCBI taxonomy): Eukaryota > Viridiplantae > Streptophyta > Magnoliopsida > Vitales > Vitaceae > Vitis > Vitis riparia. The sequence continues at coordinate 7,962,769 of NC_048436.1, forward strand.
ATGAACTGTGCAAAATGGGAGAGAACAGGGAATACAAAGTAAACTTACCTGAGAAGTATTTCAATGGACAATCCAACATCAAACTCAATTACAAACATAGAAATCAACATATTCAAAATGAATTCTTTATTACATAGATCTAATAAAAAAATCACACCCAAGCATACCAGAGCAGAAAGATGAACTGTGTGAAATGGGAGAGAACATGGAATACAGAGTAAACTTACCTAATAAGTATTTCCTAATACACTTCTCTTGCTTCCAGGAAACCATAAAAATCATCCTATATGCTTATAAATGGTGGGAAAAGAAACCGAGATCAGATGTAAATACAAGAATAGGAAAATCACCACCTAAGGCACAATGTAGTTGAAAGGAAATCAAATTATTCTCATACCAAACCAAAGAAATGAGAAATAGACATCCCGAAAATACTTCTCAAGTAAGTTTACTCTTTATTTTGAATTCATTGATTTCCATGTTTGTTATTGAGCTTGATGTTGGGTTGTATAGTTCTCAATTCTTTGGTTTGGTATGAGAATAATTTGATTTCCTTTCAGCTAAATTGTGCCTTAGGAGGTTATTTTCCTATTCTCGTTTTAAAATCTTATTTCAATTTCGTTTCGCCACATCTATAAGCATATAGGATGATTTTTATGGTTTCCCAAGAGCAAAAGAAGTGTATTGAGAAATACTTCTCAAGTAAGTTTACCGTGCATTACATGTTCTCCCTAATATTGCATTGTTCATCATTCTTGTTTGTTATGTTTGTGTGTTATTTATTGACGGGATGTATGTACTGAAGAATTCATTTCGAATTCGTTGATTTCTATGATTGTTTGTGAGCTTGATGTTGGGTTGTCTATTTCTCATTTCTTTTGTTTCGTATTAGAATAATTTGATTTCCTTTCAACTACATTATATCTTAGGAGGTTATTTCTCATTTATGTTTGGATGTTATTTGTTGGTTGGATGTATGTTCTAGAGAATTCATTTTTAATCTGTTGATTTCTATGTTTTCTTGTGAACTTGATGTTGGGATGTCTATTTCTCATTTCTTTGATTTGGTATGAGAATAAATTTACATTGTGCCTTAGGACGTTATTTTCTTATTTTCGTCTTTATATCTGATCTCGGTTTCTATATCCACCATCTATAAGCATATATTTTTGGTACCTTCATCACATTTTTCGTATTGACTTTTGATTTTTAATTTTTTTAAATTACAAATTTATTTTCAAAAATACTATTTGTGGACCCGCATTTTCCACGTGCGTCTCTACTCAAAACAGCAAGAGTGGTTTTTTTTTATTTGTAAAAAATTGCTTTTTGAAAAAAAGTTGGAGTCGCCACTTAATTTAGTTTATTTTTAAAAGGAAAAACAAAACAAGAAAGAAAAATCATATGTAACTCCTTATTTGGAAAAGACGTGTCTGTGAAAACCAAGTCTAAATTCGATGGTCAAGTTACCTATTGAAAATGTATGATGAAAATTTGTAACATCTCTCTAAACCTGTATAACTATGGTCTCTACTAAGCGAATTAAAGGAATTATGGCAATTAATTAATTAATTATGGATACCAAGATTAAGAACACAAATCAATATACAAGAAAATAATCATAGAAGCAAATTACAAGAATGTACAAGATAAATAACAAGAGAATTATGCAAATTGATTTATTAAACTAATTTAAAAAATATTTTAAAATTTACTTTTTCAAAAAATTCCGAAGCAATTTCGAATTAATGATTTCAATTTATTTATTTATAAAAAAAGTTTCAATTCATTTCTAATAAGTGATTTCATTCAATTTTATTTGTGTTCAATTTTCAAGAAAGTATCAAAATAATTTATTACAAAAATTTCAATTTGATAATAAAAAGATTTTTACTTTTACCGGAAAAAGAATTAAATTTTACAACTTTATTTACAAAAGTATTTCAATTTGATTTTGTTTACAAAGGAATTAATTTCTTTACAAACTTTATTTATGAAAATATTTCAATCTAGTTTTATTAAGAAAATGATTTATGTAGAGAGGAAAAAGATAAAAAAGAAAAAGAAAAAGAAAAGAAAAGAAAGAAGAAATGAGAAGAAAATAAGAAAAAATAAAATAATAATAATAATAAATAAAATAAAAATAAAACAAAATAATAAAAACTAAGAATTAAAGAGTATGAGTAGGCCAAAAAATTCATATATATAATCAGAATTTAAATTTAACAAAAAAATTGGGCCTAAAATTAATGTAAAAATAAATTTATGACAAATTTTGGGATCTACAAATATGTCCCTCTTCAGTAGAGTCCATAAGTAAAGTAAGTGTATACATAAGTGAAACAAAGTGGACTCTATCGAAGAATAAGAAAGATCACCAAATTTGTCCTAATACAACATGGGCTCTCTAAGGTCACAAAATATGCTCATTGATTTGCCAGTAGGGAAACATACAAAATCCACATGGATCTCAAGGAGGGCTTGGCTAAATAGGATAGTGACAATATCCACGTGAAACACCAGGGACCATGCTATCAAAAAGAGGTGAATGAGCAAAAATGGAAGAAAGAAAAAAGAGGAAACTAATTATTGGGGGAGTGACCCAACGTCAAATAAAAAAGGTTAAACAATCATGATGTGACACTAAAGAAAACATAAAAGAGGTTGGACAATTACGACACGACTCTAAAGAAACACGAGAAGGTCGGACAATCAAGGCGCAACTCTAGGAAACATAAAGGAGGGTGGATAGTTAGGGCGCAACTCTAGGAAACATAAAGGAGGTCAGACAGTCAAGGCACGACTCTAAAGGTACATAGGAAGGCTAGACAGTCAAGGCGCGACTCTAGGAAACATAAAGGAGGTCAAACAGTTAGGGTGTGACTTTAAAGAAACACAGGAAGGTCGAACAATTAAGGCGCAATTTTGGGAAACATAAAGAAAAAGGTTGGATAGTCGAGGCGCACATAAAAAAGAAAGGTCGGACAATCAGGGTGCTAACAAGAACATAAAAAGGAAATGTCGAACAATCAAGATGCAACACTAATAGGAAACTAAAAAATGAAAGATCGAACAATCAGGGCGCAACATGAACGGGAAACTAAAAAGGAAATGTCGGACAATCAAGGCACAACACTAACAGGAAACTAAAAAGGAAAAGTCGGACAATCGAGGTGCGGCACAAATGGGAAACTAAAAAGGAAATGTTGGACAATCAAAGTGTGACACTAACAGGAAACTAAAAAGGAAAGGTCGGACAGTCGGGGCACGACACGAACGAGAAACTAAAAAGGAAAGGTTGGACAGGCAGGGCGTGACACTAATAGAAAACTAAAAAGGAAAGGTCGAACAGTCGGGGCGCGACACGAATGGTAAACTAAAAAGGAAATGTCGGACAGTCAGGGCATGACACTAACAGGAAACTAAAAAGGAAAGGTCGGACAGTCGAGGCAAGGCATGAACGGGAAACTAAAAAGGAAATGTTGGACAGTTAGGGCGTGACACTTACAGGAAACTAAAAAGAAAAGGTCGAACAGTCGGGGCGTGGCACGAAAGGGAAACTAAAAAGGGAAGGTCGGACAGTCAAGGCACGACACGAACGAGAAACCAAAAAGGAAAGGTCAGACAGTCGAGGTGTGGCACTGAGAGAAAACAAGGAAAGGTAAAAGAGTTCGATCTATGATAGTAGAACACAAACACGATGACAGAAAAGACGACTAGGATAATGCTCAAAATGTGACTCTAAGTCAAATGATGGCCTAAAGACATAGCCCCCCGAGCCCAAAGAAGATGATCTAACCGTAAAACTTGAGCTAATCGACGATGAAAAGAGAGGAAACCTATAGATACTTAAAGGTGTGGCTAAGGTTGAATGGTAACCTAAAGGCGTGGCTTGAGGCTAACAGAGGGTGAGACAAAGATGAACTAATGATGCAACTCCAAGTTCGAAAGATGACTAAGAAGATACCAAATCTGTGGTTTAGAAGACTAAAAGACAATTGACATAAAACTAAAAGTGGAAATGAAAAAAGGTACAAAATGCTATAAACAACCAAAGCACTCCAAGATACACCTGTCAACAACAAGATGAACACGTCTAATCCTCAATCAAAAAAGCTCTGTAGGACAATGCATCTTGGGACTATGCTATCAAAACAAACCAAATGATAAACAGAAATAAAACTAACCAAAACTCTAAGTTTAAATGCATCAAGTCATGACATGCCAACTACCAAAATGAAAACATCATCACAAACCCATCGACAATCTAATAGCCCCTACAATCATGGGAGATGTTGAAACCGATGGCCAAAAGGTACATGAAAGCCGAACTAGGAAACTCGGGAGTGGTCTACATTTTCCTCTTATCAGAAGAGTGGTATAAGATCATATGTGATGATGAAATAAGATGGGTGGGCTCAAAACAAGATATAGGTGTGAAGGTATCCAATGTGGGGTGTCTGGGTAAGAAACAAATGCAATAGGGTATCTAAATCAAACCAGGTATGCTGAGAGGATTGATCCAAGGCGTCATCATCTCCACAACCCATCAAAAACCTCAAGCAAGTGGTCGGATCCCAAAGTCGAAGAAAATCAATAAGGTGGCTATGCCCTAGTATTAATACTCCCTCACATGGCTATGCCCTAGTATAAAAGACATCAAAGCAATATCTCTCGACCATCTCTCATACCCCAATATGAAAGGAATGTCTGATCACCTCTAAGAGAATGGTTATGCCCCAGTATAGGGAGTCAAATAGAGTGGCTATGCTCAGTATAAACTGTCATCTCGAAAAAAATCAATCACCAATTGAGTAGGTTATGCCTCAACATGAATATATCAAGTCAAAATAAGTCGAAACAGGTAAGCCTTAAGCAAAGTAATCACCTCCAAAATCAAGAACTGAGAGGAGTATGCCCTAGTATGCAACGCAATATATGGAATGATAATACCTCTGTGTAAGGTAGTCTCTGGAATGACTATGCCACAACATGCACAATCTGATCAAGATGGACCTCTACTCCCCAAAGTCTCCTCATACTGTAATGCAAAGGGAGTACCAAATCTCCTTCAAAAGACGGATATGCCCTAGTGTAGGGAATCAAATAGAATGGTTATGCGTTGGTATGCATCATTAGATCAAGATCAACCTTTACTTCCATGTCTCCAAAATGGATATATCTCGATGTAATTCGAACGACTCCTGATCCACCATGCTTCATGAGAGGAAATGAAGCGGTTATGCCCCAATATAAGTTGTCATCTCAAAAATCAATCAAGAGAGGGCTATATACCCCAGTGTAGGCTCTCTCAGAACTCCTCATCCATCATGCTTTGAGTGATCTTTAACCAATCTCAAATGTTGCCTATGTGTGAGCTATCAATCACAATGTTGATGACATGGCCTTAGGGTGGTCTTAAGACCCGGGACGAAACGTATGCTAGGGTAATAGGGTGAAACAAATGAAGGGAAACTAGGCTCAATAATCCCAATGGTATAATTTCCATGCCTCTAGCATACACAATGTAATAGATAAAGAAACTCCAAGATCATGAACATCACAAATGCTCTACGATATCAATGACTAAATGAATAAGAAGATGGAAATCGAAGAAAATAGTAATGAATCAATGGGAATACTACATAAGTATACGACCATTTATGTGAAGGGCTGAAAAAAATAGAAAGGACGAGTGTGAGACTCTAGAATAGGATTAAGGGAATTAGAAGAAAATAACAATGGCTAGAGGTAGAGTAAACAATGTGGACGAGTACTAACTCGATACACGAGTAAAAAAGAACATGACCAAGATGAATGAGAATAAAACTCTAAATGCGAAGTGTAATCAAGTACAAGAGAAAGAAAATGTATGGGGATAAAATCCAGAACTCAAAATGACTCAATGTATAGATAAGATGAATATATACAATGGAAGAATCAAAACTATCTGTAACGCCCAAGTTTTCTTTTAAAGGGTAATTTAGGAATTCTTAATAATGATATTAAATTAATTAATTAATTAATTTAATAAAAAGGAAGAGGGGTAAAAGGGTAATTTTACGAATAAATACCCTAGGTATAAATTAGAAATTTTATTCTTTCCATTCTTTTCTGAATAGAGTTCCTGTTCGCAGAATTCCAGAGAACGTAGGTTGGAGTCAGATTTCAGGGTTGAAGAACAGATCTCTATAGGTAAGAATCTAACCCCTAGTTTAATATTTTAGATTCATTGATTAATTTCAAACACATTAGATATTTTTTTTTTGGAAAACCCCAAATCTAGATTAGGGTTAGATTATTTTTTTTAAATTCGTTTTAATATCAAAATAATAAAAATTTAAGATTTTGATTTTATTGTTGGAATTTAGGAGATCTTGAAATTTATTAGATGAAAAAAAAAAAAAAAATCCTTGGAAAGTTTTGATTTTAGGTTAGGGTTAATTTTATTTTAAAAAAAAAAAAAACAAAAACAAAGGGGGCGTACGCGTGCTGTGCTGGAAGCAGAGAGAGAAAAAAAAAAAAAAAAAAAAAACAAGAGAACGCCGCGTGTCCACAGCACTGGAAGGAAAAAAAAAAAAAAACAAAAACAAAACAAAACAAAAACAAAAGGGGCGTACGCGTGCTGTGCTGAAAAAAAAAAAAAAAAAAAAAAAAACTTACTTTTTGGTTTGGTGTACCCGAGAGTCATGGCTTTTGAATTGTTTAATTATAATAATAATAATAATAATAATTAGCTTTAGATTAATAAATAAGATAATAGTAATAATGATATTTTATATATATATATATTATATAGAATTTTATAATGAAATAAAATTGTAATTTAATTAAATTAGTAATGTGTTATTAGAAACAAATTGGGAATTTATTAATGATAATTAAATAAGGAATAGAGTAATTAAATTATTACTTTGTTAATAAAAAAAAAAATATTAATCTTAACATTTAGAAATTTTAGGATTATCAGATTTATATTTTGAGGTAAATAGTAATAGTGGTATTTTTATTGTGTTAGGTGAGAAGTAGACATTTCAGGGTTATTTTTCCTTCAAGGTCTTTGCATATTTTGAGGTAAGGGAAGTTATGCAATATTTATAAAATTAAATTATTTTATATGTTAATTTGAATTGTGGAAAAGAAAATGATATTTTGTTACCATGCATGGATCAAACTGTTTTGCACTGAATATTATGTTGGAATATTTTGTTTTATTTATGACACAAAATATGGAGATATTATGTTGTGTAAATTTGAATACTTGAACAAAAACATCACTCTGGTTTGTTTGGCCCTTGTCAACGGGATATAATAGTTGACTATTCGGCCCTGTCAACGGGATATAATAGTTGACCTTTACATTTCATGGTGGGAATGTAATTGATTTGGACCCCAGCCTCTAGGGGTTTGGTTAGAGGTTACTAGTACTAGTAGTGTTTGGTTCCTTCCACCAGGAACAATTTGAGGCTAGCCACCCATTTGAAAAGTCCCACCTAACTGGGCATTTGATATTTGATAACCAGAGTAATGAAAATTAAATGGATTTGATTGAATCTTATGTGAAAGTGTTTGAATTTGATATGAAAATGGTTGGTTGAATTTTGAATATATTAGTATTGTTGAAACTTTGATATTTGATGAAAAAAAAAAATGATATCTCCTATTTGAAATGAAAATATTTGATCCATGAATTGCATTAATATTTCTTATTGGGCTGTGAGCTCATTCCCAATTGTTGAAATTTTTTTCAGGTACTCTTAGTTCGGGTGAGGAGTGATGGCTAGGCTGAGGAATAGTCATCATTAGAATTTGACTTAGGATTTTATGTTGGATTTTGTTTTAACTGTTAGTTATGTTCATTTGGATCATTTGATATTTGGAAGTTATTTGGAAATTGAATTTGAGGATTTTAGATTTTGTTCTGCTACTCTGAACAGGTATTTGTAATTGGTAACATCCAGTTACAATATGATTGTTTGGGTCAGATTATACTTTAAGCCTTCGGGTTTGAGGTGTGAAATGACCGTCACGCCCTTGGAGTGGTCTTGGGGCGTGACAGAGTGGTATCAGAGCACTAGGTTTTGATCTTGATGGGAATTTGAACTGGTTTAGATTGGGGATAGATGAGTGACGCATTTGTTTAAGTTTTAGTTTCATTTAGTATAAATTCCAATTCTTTCTTTATTTGGAAATTTTCTAATTGGTTCTTTAGTGACTAATTTAGTTATGTCTTATTATTTAGGACATCATGCCACCAAGAAGAGCAGCTTCTTCACAAAACAGTCAGGCTAATGATGATGTACCTCCAGTTGAGGGTTTGCCTCCTGTGAGTGCAGAAGGGATCTATAGGTATCTTGGGACACTAGCTGGTTTAGTTGAACGCCAAGCTCGAGCTGCTGGGACTAATGTTCAAGGACAGTCTTCATCTTCTAGGGGTAGCTCTTTTGATGACTTCAAGAAATTGGGTCCTCCTTACTTTTCTGGTGCTACAGATCCCACAGAGGCAGAGGCTTGGATCCTTAAGATGGAGAAATTCTTTGATGTAATAGTTTGCTCTGAGGAGCAAAAAGCCTCTTATGCAGCTTTTATGTTAGATAAAGAGGCAGATCATTGGTGGCGTATGACTAGGAGACTTTTGGAGGATCAGGGACCCATAACATGGAGACAATTTCGGGAGGCTTTCTACAAGAAGTATTTCCCTGACAGTGTTAGGCGGCAGAAGGTGGGGGAGTTTATTCGTTTGGAACAGGGGGATATGACTGTGGCTCAGTATGAGGCCAAATTTACAGAGTTATCACGTTTTTCCCCACAGTTGATTGCTACAGAGGAGGAAAAGGCATTAAAGTTTCAGGATGGATTGAAGCCTTATTTGAAGAACAAGATATCTATTCTGAAGCTTGGTGTCTATTCAGAGGTTGTTGATAGAGCCCTTATAGCAGAGAAAGATAATGAGGAGCTTCATCAGTATAGGGAACAGCAAAGGAAGCGAAATAGAAGTGATGGTGCTCATGGTAATCAAGCACAGCGAAGGGCTACATCAGGAGAAATCAGAATAAAGGGAAGACAACGCAGAATTTGGATGGGATTTGTCCTACTTGTGGCAAGAAGCATGGGGGTAGGCCATGCTATAGAGAGACTGGAGCTTGCTTTGGTTGTGGGAAGCAAGGACATTTGATCAGAGATTGTCCAGAGAATAGGAAGTTCATCATTGGGAAGCCTAAAGAGGAAAATAAGGAGGATAAACAGAAACCCAAAGCCCAAGGGCGGGTGTTTGCAATGACTCATCGAGATGCTCAGGCCACTTCTGATGTGGTGACAGGTACTCTCCGAATCCACACCTTATTTGCTAGAGTCTTGATTGATCCTGGATCAACACACTCTTTTGTTTCAGTATCTTTGCTGGTTTGTTGGGTTTGCCTATTGCTAGCATGGACTTTGATTTGATTGTTGCTACTCCTGTGGGAGATTCTGTTGTGGCCAGTAGAATGCTTAGAAATTGTATTGTGATGATTGGTTATAGGGAATGCCAGTTGACTTAGTACTCCTTGACCTTCAGGATTTTGATGTGATTTTGGGGATGGATTGGTTAGCTTCCTACCATGCCTCTGTTGACTGTTTTGAGAAAAGGGTGATGTTTAGTATTCCTGGTCAGCCTAAGTTTAGCTTTGAAGGGAAGCATGTGGACAGACCACTGCGTATGATCTCAGCCTTGCGAGCTAGTAGCTTGCTCAAGAAGGGTTGCCAAGGATTTTTGGCTAGTGTGATGAGTAATGAAAGTGATTTGAAGTTAGAAGACATACCCATAGTAAGGGAGTATCCTGATGTCTTTCCAGAGGATTTGTCTGGCTTGCCACCAGATAGAGAGGTGGAGTTCACCATCGATCTGGTACCAGGAACAGGTCCTATGTCTAAGGCCCCATACAGGATGGCACCTGTGGAGCTTAAGGAGTTGAAAGTTCAGCTTCAGGAGTTATTAGACAAGGGTTTTATCAGGCCCAGTGTTTCACCTTGGGGAGCTCCTGTTCTATTTGTGAAAAAGAAAGATGGCTCAATGAGACTTTGCATTGACTATAGGGAGTTGAATAAGGTGACAGTGAGGAACAAGTATCCCCTTCCTCGGATTGATGATTTGTTTGATCAGCTACAAGGTGCTTGTGTGTTCTCTAAGATTGATCTTCGATCTGGTTATCATCAGTTAAGGGTTAGAAGTGAAGATGTACCCAAGACTGCTTTTCGAACTAGATACGGGCATTATGAGTTTTTAGTTATGCCTTTTGGTTTGACTAATGCACCTGCTGCTTTTATGGACTTAATGAATAGGGTATTCAAGCCCTATCTAGATCAGTTTGTGGTGGTTTTTATAGATAACATCTTGGTATACTCAAGAAGTAAAGAGGAGCATGAGGGCCATTTGAGTATTGTATTACAGACCCTCAGAGATAAGCAGTTGTATGCTAAACTGAAGAAGTGTGAGTTTTGGTTAGACCGGATTTCTTTCCTTGGGCATGTGGTAAGCAATGATGGCATCTCAGTTGACCCTGGAAAGGTAGATGCTGTAGCTAATTGGAGAAGACCTAGTACTGTGACTGAGATTCGAAGTTTCTTGGGACTTGCTGGTTACTATAGGCGGTTTATAGAAGGGTTCTCTAAGATTGCCCTACCTTTAACTAAGTTGACACAGAAGGGAGTTAAGTTTGAGTGGTCTGATGATTGTGAATGTAGCTTCCAAGAGTTGAAGAATAGATTAGTGTCAGCTCCTATTTTGACTATCCCTTCAGGTTCAGGAGGATTTGTGGTGTATAGTGATGCCTCTCATCAGGGTTTGGGTTGTGTTCTTATGCAACATGGGAGAGTTGTAGCTTATGCTTCTAGACAGTTGAAGCCTTATGAAAGGAACTACCCTACTCATGATTTGGAGTTAGCTGCTGTGGTTTTTGCACTTAAGATTTGGAGACATTTTCTTTTTGGTGAAACTTGTGAGATATTCACAGATCATAAGAGTTTGAAGTATCTATTTTCCCAAAAGGAATTGAACATGAGACAGAGGAGGTGGATTGAACTACTTAAAGATTATGATTGCATTATTCAGTATCATCCTGGGAAGGCGAATGTTGTAGTTGATGCCTTGAGTAGGAAGTCAGTTGGTTCCTTAGCAGCTATTAGAGGTTGTCAGAGGCAATTATTGGAAGAGTTGAGGAGTTTACAAGTCCACTTTCGAGTTATGGGCTTAGGAGCACTTGTAGCAAATTTCAGAGTACAACCAGACTTAGTTGGGAGAATTAAGACCCTACAAAAGAATGATTCCCAATTAGTGCAAGTTATGGAGGAAGTTAAGAGGGGCAGTAAACCTGATTTTGTTTTGTCAGATGATGAGATCTTGAGATTTGGGACTAGACTTTGTGTCCCAAATGATGAAGACTTAAGGAGGGAGCTTTTAGAGGAAGCTCATTGTTCCAAGTTTGCAATCCACCCAGGAGGGACAAAGATGTACAAGGATTTGAGGCAAAACTATTGGTGGTCAGGTATGAAGCGTGATATTGCACAATTTGTGGCTCAGTGTTTAGTGTGTCAACAGGTGAAGGCTGAGCATCAGCGACCAGCAGGGTCTTTGCAGCCACTTGCTATTCCTGAGTGGAAGTGGGAGCATATTACCATGGATTTTGTGATAGGATTGCCAAGAACCTCAGGGGGTAATAATGCTATTTGGGTGATTGTTGATCGGTTGACAAAGTCTGCTCACTTTTTGCCTATGAAAGTCAACTTTTCTTTAGATCGTTTAGCTTCTCTTTATGTGAAGGAGATTGTGAGAATGCATGGAGTACCAGTTTCTATAGTGTCTGACAGAGATCCTCGTTTCACTTCTAGATTCTGGCATAGTCTACAAAAAGCTTTGGGCACTAAGTTGAGTTTTAGTACTGCTTTCCATCCTCAAACTGATGGTCAATCAGAAAGGGTAATTCAGGTTTTGGAAGACTTGTTGAGAGCTTGTATTTTGGACCTGCAAGGTAATTGGGATGATCATTTACCTTTAGTAGAGTTTGCCTATAACAATAGTTTTCAAGCTAGCATTGGGATGGCACCTTTTGAAGCATTGTATGGTAGAAAATGTCGATCTCCTATCTGTTGGAATGATGTTGGAGAAAGGAAACTTTGGGGCCTGAACTTGTGCAGTTAACTGTTGAAAAAGTTGCTTTGATTAAAGAAAGATTAAAAGCAGCTCAAAGTAGACATAAGAGTTATGCTGATAATCGTAGGCGAGATTTGGAGTTTGAGGTGGATGATCATGTGTTCTTAAAAGTTTCACCTATGAAGTCTGTGATGAGATTTGGGAGAAAAGGAAAACTTAGTCCTCGTTTGTGGGTCCGTTTGAAATATTAGAAAGAGTAGGCACTTTGGCATATAAAGTAGCCTTGCCCCCAAGTTTATCTAAGATTCATAATGTTTTCCATGTTTCAACCTTGAGGAAGTATAATTATGATCTCTCTCATGTTGTGGAGTTGGAGCCTATTCAAATTTCTGAGGACTTGACATATGAAGAAGTGCCCGTTCAAATTGTAGATGTAATGGATAAAGTATTACGTCATGCTGTTGTCAAATTGGTAAAGGTTCAATGGAGCAACCATAGTGTTCGTGAAGCTACTTGGGAGTTAGAAGAAGAGATGAGAGAAAAACATCCTCAATTATTTCAAGACTCAGGTATGTCAAGTTTAGAGGACTAAACTTTTGTTAAGGAGGGGAGGATGTAACGCCCAAGTTTTCTTTTAAAGGGTAATTTAGGAATTCTTAATAATGATATTAAATTAATTAATTAATTAATTTAATAAAAAGGAAGAGGGGTAAAAGGGTAATTTTACGAATAAATACCCTAGGTATAAATTAGAAATTTTATTCTTTCCATTCTTTTCTGAATAGAGTTCCTGTTCGCAGAATTCCAGAGAACGTAGGTTGGAGTCAGATTTCAGGGTTGAAGAACAGATCTCTATAGGTAAGAATCTAACCCTAGTTTAATATTTTAGATTCATTGATTAATTTCAAACACATTAGATATTTTTTTTTTTGGAAAACCCCAAATCTAGATTAGGGTTAGATTATTTTTTTAAATTCGTTTTAATATCAAAATAATAAAAAATTTAAGATTTTGATTTTATTGTTGGAATTTAGGAGATCTTGAAATTTATTAGATGAAAAAAAAAAAAAAATCCTTGGAAGTTTTGATTTTAGGTTAGGGTTAATTTTATTTAAAAAAAAAAAAAAACAAAAACAAAGGGGGCGTACGCGTGCTGTGCTGGAAGCAGAGAGAGAAAAAAAAAAAAAAAAAAAAAACAAGAGAACGCCGCGTGTCCACAGCACTGGAAGGAAAAAAAAAAAAAAAACAAAACAAAACAAAAACAAAGGGGCGTACGCGTGCTGTGCTGAAAAAAAAAAAAAAAAAAAAAAAAAAAAAAAAAAAAAAAAAAAAAAAAAAAAAAAAAAAAAAAAAAAAACTTACTTTTGGTTTGGTGTACCCGAGAGTCATGGCTTTTTGAATTGTTTAATTATAATAATAATAATAATAATAATTAGCTTTAGATTAATAAATAAGATAATAGTAATAATGATATTTTATATATATATATTATATAGAATTTTATAATGAAATAAAATTGTAATTTAATTAAATTAGTAATGTGTTATTAGAAACAAATTGGGAATTTATTAATGATAATTAAATAAGGAATAGAGTAATTAAATTATTACTTTGTTAATAAAAAAAAAAATATTAATCTTAACATTTAGAAATTTTAGGATTATCAGATTTATATTTTGAGGTAAATAGTAATAGTGGTATTTTTATTGTGTTAGGTGAGAAGTAGACATTTCAGGGTTATTTTTCCTTCAAGGTCTTTGCATATTTTGAGGTAAGGGAAGTTAATGCAATATTTATAAAATTAAATTATTTTATATGTTAATTTGAATTGTGGAAAAGAAAATGATATTTTGTTACCATGCATGGATCAAACTGTTTTGCACTGAATATTATGTTGGAATATTTTGTTTTATTTATGACACAAAATATGGAGATATTATGTTGTGTAAATTTGAATACTTGAACAAAAACATCACTCTGGTTTGTTTGGCCCTTGTCAACGGGATATAATAGTTGACTATTCGGCCCTGTCAACGGGATATAATAGTTGACCTTTACATTTCATGGTGGGAATGTAATTGATTTAGACCCCAGCCTCTAGGGGTTTGGTTAGAGGTTACTAGTACTAGTAGTGTTTGGTTCCTTCCACCAGGAACAATTTGAGGCTAGCCACCCATTTGAAAAGTCCCACCTAACTGGGCATTTGATATTTGATAACCAGAGTAATGAAAATTGAATGGATTTGATTGAATCTTATGTGAAAGTGTTTGAATTTGATATGAAAATGGTTGGTTGAATTTTGAATATATTAGTATTGTTGAAACTTTGATATTTGATGAAAAAAAAAATGATATCTCCTATTTGAAATGAAAATATTTGATCCATGAATTGCATTAATATTTCTTATTGGGCTGTGAGCTCATTCCCAATTGTTGAAATTTTTTTCAGGTACTCTTAGTTCGGGTGAGGAGTGATGGCTAGGCTGAGGAATAGTCATCATTAGAATTTGACTTAGGATTTTATGTTGGATTTTGTTTTAACTGTTAGTTATGTTCATTTGGATCATTTGATATTTGGAAGTTATTTGGAAATTGAATTTGAGGATTTTAGATTTTGTTCTGCTACTCTGAACAGGTATTTGGTAATTGGTAACATCCAGTTACAATATGATTGTTTGGGTCAGATTATACTTTAAGCCTTCGGGTTTGAGGTGTGAAATGACCGTCACGCCCTTGGAGTAGGTCTTGGGGCGTGACACTATCACATAGGCTACCAACAAAAACTAACATCACAATTCTTTTTCTTTTTCTTTTTTTTGTTTTTTGTTTTTTTTTTTTTTTTTTCTTTCTTTCGTTTTTTTTTTTTTTTTAAACAACAATCAAACCAATGAATCAAGGCAATCATGTACAAGGATCCTAAGGCAACCTACACAAATCTCGATATATATACAAGAGAACCAACTCATATGTACAAAATAAACTCATGAAGACAAAGATGATGATCGATGACTCAAATGGGTACGAAAAGTATCGAGAAGAGGTGTGGACGAAAAAATTACAAACGATCAAGATGAACACAATGAATACAAAAGGTGAAACACCTGTGAAGCTCACAGCCTAAGCGATCCTATCTATAAACGAAGATGTGCCAAGAGGCCCTAACCCAAGGTATAAGAAACAAGGTAAGTAGGGTGATGAATCAAAGGCTAAGTGTGCATGACTCAATTGGCTAGCAAGGGATAACTCTATGTGCAAGGGTGATCAGGTAAATAGGCTCATGAAATGATGGCCACCCATCCTTTGACCACAATCTCAAACATCATGCTCTCAAACTCTCACATGGTCAGCACTAAAGATTGGTATCCATCAAAATATGGTCATGTCATCCCTCTAAAATCATGCATAAATATCCCACTATGGATGCTCTGTAACAACCTCAAGATGCTCCCCTCAACCATAGAATAGTCAATGATCTCGTGCAATCAACCACCTCGCTCATCATAAGCTACCCCTCTCACCTCATAAGATCAACTTAGGTCCAATCTCCTCAAACCTTACTTGGTCGAATCGAAGAAGGGATAGGAAGGAAAGATATGATAATAGATAAGGAAAACAAAGATCATGTGTCGAAGGTAAGTTGTATGAGGCTCATAAATAGGTAAGTATATGTCCAAAAGGTCAAGGTGTAGAAATGAATGAGGTATAGCTCTGATCACAAGACAAAATGTGTCACAATCTCAAACTCCATAGGTCGAACCTCTAGTCCTAGGTCAATGGGCACAATATCCTCCATGATGAGCCAAGCCCAATAATCGTGATATGTAAGTGAATAATGCCTCATATCAAAAGTCTAACATGTGCACCACAAGACATAAACACATACTTAAGTAAAAGGTCAAGTCTACAACATACATCTATGAGTAGAAATAGATATTGACAAGTCAAACACTCTACAGAGGATACAGACTCTGACTCTACCATAACACTAACATGGACTCAACAACCAAGACACTTTAGCGTCAACAGCCAAGATGACTAGCCCTAGGGTAACAAAAACAAACAACCTCACCAACTCTAAGAAGCGTCCTACTATCTCCCCCAGAAGAAGTCGGCTAAGTCCCCAAGACATTAACACGACTCACCTAAGGAACCTATCAATGACCCACGAAACACAAAACCTTAGACCGAGGTCCAAAAAGGTACGATGAATATATCCTAGAATGCTAAACCTAAGGTATGGCAACCTAAAAAACTAACAATATATCCAAAACAAAATGAAATAGATCCTCTCTATATACAACAAACTAAGGCACAGACTCTTAAGAAAAATGACACTATATGAGATTGATGAATGTACAACCTAGAAGAAAGACTAACTCAAAATCCAACTGGTGAAGGAATGATGGAGATGATAAACACAACTGATCCAGTGGTATAAAGCAGAATCACCCATAGGGATACAATGAGCAACATCAAACAGAACCCTCGAGATAGTAGCACAAAGAGGAAAGACGACTCTAACGTATAACTAACCTTCCTACCCTAAAATGAGGCATCTTGATTCATCCTTCAACCACGACTTTACTAAAAAAAGTGAAGTTACAGAGAAAATGTACCCCATCAACTCAGTGGGAAATGTGTAAAGAGTTATATGTCGAGGAATGAATCAAGTGTCTCAGTCAAAGGTAAAGAATGAAAGGTCTAAGATGAATCTACAAAATAAAGTCAAATGGAAAAAGAGAAAAGAGGTAGATAAATAATACAACACATAAAGAAGAATACATCAAAAAAAACTAAAGGACGAAAGAAGAAGAAGAAGAAGCAGTAACTGACAATCATACTTGAAGTTTATATACATACCTTCAGGTTGATGACAACAACTCTATTCCCTGGCGTTGAATTCTTGTTCTCCATTACCCATGTCACTTATTTTAGACAAGGAAGAACCACTTGTGGGAATGGAAAATGAGAAGAAGAAAGACTCAACAACTAGCTTTCATACTTAGAATAAGAGGATATATGAAACAACAAAAATACCATGAAACAAATCTCTTTAATACCATGTTTTCAGGAGGACCATCATCATGGTGAAGAGATACAGGGTCCATGCATGGCAGATTCAAGTCGACAACAGGTTGAGCAGGAACACCAGCATCATTAAGATTAAAGTGCCTTATTACTTCATCTTGTTGTGGCCATAATAATGGTGTCATATCTAAAGCCAATGTAGCAGTCTTCTTGTCATCATAACCAATCCCACCAACCTGAGTGCTAGGAGGTGCAACTTTTGCAACATTTTTCTTCATAACTGCAACCTTCTTCCCTCCTTTAAGAGCAACCATTGCCACGTTATACATCTCTACAGCTATTGCCCCTTCTTCTGCATATTTGATGGCTTCCCAACATAAATTGTTGTACCCGGATGTCAAAGACTCTTGACCATGTATTCACCACCACGGTCATCTGATCCAACACCACTTTTAGCATTTCTTGTCCACCGTCTCAAGATGTAATGAGATGGCAGTGTAAGTATATTTATTACAGTGAAGATTGTCAAAACATGTCTACAGAGAATGCCTGAATACTCAAACATTTGGCAGCTGCAGCTTGCTCTCATTTCTGGAATGTTCAATGTGACAATGTACGCCTTGTGGTCATCCTCAAATTTTGCAACCCTATATGTGCTAATAGCTCCATCACCCTCAATTCTATTTGCAGTATACACAAAAGTTTCAACTAGCTCTTCTTGAAATTTTGCAAATATTTTCCTTGTATAGAGATTTGCCACTTGTTTCTCCATAGGTGAGGGGGTCCTCAACACTGGTAATGTGCAAATGGTATCAAAATCTGACTCTATTTCTTTTTCAAACCAATTCTCCAAAGCTCTCTCATACTGCCTAAAGAACACTGGTAATGTGGTCTGTTGATTCACATAACCATCAAAAAAGGAGCCCTCAAATCCTGGATTAGGAGAAATTGGAGCAAAGAAGGAATCCCGAAAATACACAGGGACCCATTGCATTCGAATACTATATAATGATTGAAGCCAATCATTTCGCCTGAGGTCATATCTATCACCTATAGAATCCCCTGATGATTCAAGCTCCTCAATTGTTTCAGTTAAGTTAATACAATTATACAGTTCCAGCTGAAAATTAGGATGAGCATGACACGCATGAGCCAACCTTTCCTGGCCATCTCTTAAAACATGTCATTTGCTAATACAGTGGTGGGCTTCGGGAAAAACCTGAGCAACTGCTGCTTGTATGGCTCTGTCTTGATCAGTGGTTATTGAGACAGGAGGTTGATCATTCATTGCAGTGAGAAATGTCTTGAACAGCCAAACAAAGGAGGCCTCAGAATCATCAAGAAGTAGTACACAGCCAAACAAAATTGTCTGACCATGATGATTTACCCCTGTGAATGGAGCATATGGTACTCTGCTCTGGTTCACTCTGTACATTGTATCTAGGGTAACAGCATCACCAAAATGACTGTAAGCTGTCCTAGACCTAGCATCTGCCCAGAATACGTTAGCCATGTGATTATATTCATCAAGTTGTATTGCATAAAAAAACCCAGGGTTTTCAGCCTGCATTTTCTTGAAATAATCAATCAGATTCTGGGCATCCCTTCCTAACATCCTTTTACGATTTGAAGGTCTAGCAGCGTAGTTTAAGGACCCGGCATTCTTATTTGGACGATTTGATTCTATTGGTGGAGTACTTCTAACTCCACCATTTGTTTCTATAAAAACACGCTATTCCGTCCATGGATACATACATAACACCACTGGGAAAAATTCCCACCCCTTGGTAAGTTTCAGCCATGTTCTTTGCAGTACTAGCAAAATGCCTGTGGGGTCGAAGGTAATGCACCTTGCTGGGACTCATCATGGAATGAGTGTAATCCTTTTCAAATTCTGTCACAACCCACTTGCCTTGACCTTTTATCTCTATCTTAAGCATCACATCACAACTATCAGCATGCCTTCTTTTCAAACCTTCTCTACCACATACAAATTCCCGAGCAAGAACCATTCCATCAGGTTTAGAACAGGTACAATGACCAGCTTTGGTGGTAAAACCCAAGAATCTGGCATAATCATCATAGAAAGTTCTGGCAGCATCTTTAGAATCAAATTCCATCCCTACATGCAGCTCAGCAACCCCATCCTCATCCTGTGCTGTAGAATTTTCAGCTGCATTTATTTCTCCACTTTCATTTGGTTCAGCATCACCATTATCATCTGCTACAGCATGGGATCCCTTGTTTCCCCCTTCCACATCTATTACTTCAACATCCATACCGATCTACTTTATTAAGTTTGAAACATGTAATCTGTGGGTGAACTATGTAGGAATGTTCCACATGTTTTATTTCTACAAAAGTACCAATCTGCATAAAGACAAAATTTCAACCACAGATATAAAAATAATTCACAATTAAACCATGTTCAAGATAGCCAAAAAATATGATAATATGGAAAATCCACAAGAAGAAAAGGTAGATCTCTGTTTAATCGCCAGAAAAACTCACATGAAAATTAAAGGATATTTAGAATCTTACACATCAAGAGAACATCAGAAAATTTTGACCCTAGACCTAACCCCAACCACCATCCTGCCCTTTTACCACCTGAGCAAAGGCCTAACAATTACATCATGTTTCTTCATAGGAAAAAGAAGGCAATTTCATATGCAGACCATAAATGTATCTAATTTTGAGTTCCTTATCTGAGAACTAGGCTCAATTCTATTCTACTTTCCAAGCATTCCAAGCTGCCATACATAATGATTACTACATATATATACATACTGCCATCATCACCATTACTATCACTCTCAGTTACCATTTACAAAAATTCTAAGAGCACACCTGCTTGTCCACTTCTCCTTTCAAAAATTCCCCACCATTAAATCTCAAAATTAAATAACACCACACCTGCTCACCACCAGACCCACCTGAACCAGCCCACGATTCATATCTCCTCATTGCCTTCACAAATGACCACCCACTTGACCAGCCAGAAGAACCGAGTTAAATACACCCAACGTGGCAACCCTTTTCTACCCACATATGGTCGCATCAAATTCATCTCAACCACTCCACTATCAAGTAAAAGAAAAAACCCAACTCCCAGAAACAGAAAACAACCCCAATACCAGCCATGACCAAACTACAGTAATAAAAACCAACACAATTCTATTAGAACCAATTCCAGAAGCACGACTAAAATCCAACACCCAACCTCCCTCAGAAACAGCCAAATAGTAATAACGACAATAATCAACCATACTAAGATTGAAATCATCAATACCCGGATCACGAAAACCAATAAGATCAAAACAAAGAAAATCTGAATCAAATTGAAAGTAAGAAAAGAGCAGAAAACAAGAATTAATAAAGGGTGTAATTAGATTGATTATCAATTCCATCTAGGGCAAAGAAAAGGGCGCATACTGTGTTTGGAGTATAGAAATACGGGGAGAGAAGCGGAGAAACGTGGGAGGCGGAGAGATCGAAGAAGAATCAAAAGCGTCGCTGTGAACGAACCACAGACCGCTCTGTCTTATGGTTTTTTTCTCCTTCGTTTTGCCGATGTTTATTTTTGGAGTTTTGGTCGGACTGAACCCAGCTCTATCCATACGTTCGTCAGAGTGTAAAAAACTTATAAAAATTAACGAGCCCTTCTACTTTGTCGCCGTTTTTAACTTTTCAGCACCTTTAATTTTAAAATCTTATAAAAATAAAAATAAAAATAAGCCCTCAATTGTTTATAAATATGAAAAGGACGAGAAATTATAAAAATTATTTTAGATTTTGTTGATTACTCAATTTTTCATTGAGCAGAATAGGGAAATTTTGTTACATCTCAATTTTATGATGTTGATATTAATTTTGGAATTATTTATGAGTGTGATATGTCACAATTGATTTGACAATGGTAGGAGTTAAGAATATTAGATGTGTTTAATTAATTAATGATTTTTGTTTTCTTTTTATTTTTATTTTTATTTTATGAAAATTTAAGCTTTTAAACATGTGGGAATTTGATCAAAAGCTAAAAATTAAAAAAAATTAAAAAAAAAGTTAAAAATATTTAGTATTACCTTACCGTTAATTATTGAATTGAATTTTACTGCTTAACAAGAACAAACAAAGTATGAAAATGATTTTTATTTTTTTAAAATTTAACTTAAACAAATGATATGACATATTTTAAATATTCTTTTTAGATACCATATAATTAAAATTTTAATCAATAAAAGTATAATTAAATATAAATAATATATGATTGTTCTTTAAAACAATTAAATAGTACAAAAAGTTTTAAATACTTGAAATAAATTTTAAAAAATTCAAACTTAACTACTTGATATTTCATTTCAACATGTAAATCTAATTACATTGTGTTCTTTGAAGATAAAAAAATGCATTATTAATTATTGTTCTTTGAAAATAGTTGATTACATATTTTTAAACAAGTAATAATAATATTGTTTTGCATTGTGAATTGATATTATAACATTGGTGTAACAATTTTGGATTCATTATTTACTAATAACATTTTTGTTTCCTAATTTATCTATCCATTTCATGCACTATACTTTTTAAGCATTTTGACTTGACATCTCTTGCATTATACATTATTTGGGCGCATTAAGATTTACATGGAAGATCTCAGTTATAAGTTTCTTATAAATAAATAATTATTTAATAGATAGTTTATGAACTTAGGCAATTCATTTGAGGCTATAGTTCACTACCTCTTAGTTGAAGGGATGACTAATCTTGGTCATGAGGATGAGGTTTCCATGGTAACCATACTAATATATATGGTTACATTTTGGACGGAACCTTTGGTGAGTTGTGAAATTGGCTATCGAATAGTCATAATTTCATCATGATGTTATAGTATATAATCTTTCAATCTTGAGAAGATATTGAGTTTGTATAAAAGTTTGTAGTAGCTTTGACCAATAGGTGAGACCTTGAAGTAGTTGTATGTTCTTTATGGATTAGGTCACTATTGATGAAGGTTGATGATAATAGGTATTCTCAATAGAAGTATCATGATATCTCATAAGATTGAAATAGTGTGTCTCTGTAGACCCCTTTTGTGGGGGACCCGGGAGAGAGTTTTTTTGACTTCTCTGCATTTGTTTTTAAAATAAGGGGAGGGGGGCCCCTTTTCTGCTAGGGGAAAGCGACATTGGACGGGTAGCAAATGGGGGATGACAGCCATGCTGGTGGTTGAAAAACACCATGCTGCTGATGGGTGAACAGGAGAGTTGGTCATGGCTTGTGAAAGAAGAAAAGAAAAGGAAGAAGGAGGGTTTTTCTGGTGGGTGGCTAGAGAGGACTTTGGAGGAAGGTGGTGAGCACCTCGGGAAAAAAACTTAGAGATAGGCTGGTCTTGCTGAAAAAGGATTTTCTCAGGTACGAATGCTACGGGTTTATTGTTTGTTCTTGACTATTTATCACTTTTCCATGTCCCTTGTTGATATTTGAACGTTCATTAACTCGTTTGGGGTGGATAATGAAGGCCACTTGCCTGTTGAAACATAATCTTGCAATCATGTTTTCCATTATTAATCTTAGTATGCTTTGCTTCTATTATGAAAATGCTTGTCTTGCTGGAAAATGATGTTCTCAGAGGGCTCACTGATGACTCATGAAATGAAGCCTCTGAGGGTCACCTTTACTCGTTTTCTTTTATGTTCTATTTTCTATGGATTCTTCTTTGTAGTGGCCACTATTTGTTTCTAAGCCTTGCTCAATGCAATGGCTGTGAGAAGGTATATCCGGGTCTAGCTGCACACTCCTACAGAGGTCTATCTTGGTTGAAATGAATGTATTGGGCTTTGAGAGATATTCTGTAGAGGTCATTTTGGTTGAAGAAGCACACAAGTTGAAGAGAAACAGAGAGACTAGAGAGTGCCCTTGTCTACTGCTGTAAAGGTGTGCTAGAAATCCCCTTTAGATGCAGCTAACTTTGCAATGGAAGCCGTTCATAATCCCCATCTGTCGTCTTACGGCTGCAAGTGTTGTTTCATTCTTGCATGGTCACTCACCCAAGTTCCTCTCTCCATTGAATCCAAATATCCTCACACCACTCAAGTCCACCTGCTAATCTAGTTCATCTTTCATCCATCCCGCTCTCTACACCACGCACATGGTAAACCCATTATTTTTTTTTATATATCCATCTAAACCCATTTTTCACTCATGCCCGTGTCTTACCCCCGTTCCAGCTCACTGCATTCCTTTATACCCTTTGTCCATAGCCACGCCCATATTTCATGATCTCCCCGCGTGCCATTCCAAGGTCCAGGACGCTAAAGCAAATTCTGGAGAAGGTTAAACTGTCTTCTTGGGCATCAGCGGCTGTTATCATTTTTTTTTTTATTGGAATATGAGGGTATTTGGGACATCTTGTAAGCTATGCAGTTGTAGCATCTATTCTGCTATGTGCTGTCGTTTCCCATCATCTATCAGCTACAAATCCACTAGCTACAATGAAAGGAATTCGTTGCTATTCCAGCAAGTGTGTACGTGCATGCCTTCCCACTCTTTCATGCAATCACTAACCTACCCCACCTAAATACCTATAAACCCATTCATTCCCCTTACATCCGAGAACCATTGTGGTTTTATTTTATTATTATTTTCTTGCTTGGGAATCATCACATGTCAATGAAGTCAATGGAAGATTTTTTTTTGTGGGCCATCCTGGAATGTACATGCCCATTTTGCTTTTGGTCTTACACGTTTTCATTCTAACCTCCAACTTTTACCTTAATTTATCTCATTATTATTATTATTATTATTATTATTATTATTATTATTATTATTATTATTTTCTAAATTTCATCTTCATATAAATTTTTCAAAAAGTCTAGTTACTAAATTTAATTTTTAAAATATCATCTAAAAATAAATCTTCAAGAAATAATAACAATAATTATAAATTCCGGTTTTCAAATTCTAAATCCCCAATTCCCATAATTCTAATTTTTCACACTTATTCATTTAATTATTATTATTTTCGTTATTATTATCATTATTCAATTTATCCATTTATTTATTTCTTTTAAAAATCTCAATTATTAAAATTCAATTTTTCAAAAATCCGACTTCCAAATCCCATTTTTAATCTCAAAAATTCCAGTATTCACGTTCACTCGTTTAAATATTATTTCGTTATTATTATCATTATTTTATTTATTTGTTTGTTTATTTCCTTTAAAAATTCCAATCACTAAAGTTTAATTTTTCAAAATTTCAATTTCTTTCAAATTTAATTCCTAAAGATCCAAATTCCAAACAAACTCTAAAACTCCAAATTTCTAGTGATCTTCGATATTCCAATTTTTCAATTAAATTTCAAAAATCCGATCTTCACTCGAACAATTTTAATTCCATTCCAGTTTTCAAATAATCTTTTGTTCCTCTTGACTTTATATAAGCATGAATGTCATTTTCATAATTTCAAAATAATGGAATTTGTGAGATTAATTTGTGCAAGATCAATCGGGCTTTGGTGGGGGCCCCACATAAGTGAATTTATAATTGATAGATTTAATTGCCATGAATGATAGATTTTATTATGCTCTGTGACATATCTCGTGATTGTTATTATGCACTAACCTCACTTCTTGATAGCGCTTCATGGATCACTGCCCAGGTACGCATCCACATCTGCTCTGGTCATTTTCGGTATGCATGTTTAGATTCTCACGTGTGCATGATCACTTTGAGTATTCATTGATTTCCTCATCAATTGCCATGATTGCTTCATTTTATTAGTAGAGACCCGACTTTAGGGACTTAAAGGGGTGCTACGGTCTGTACCGTACCTTCCCGATAAGTAACCTGACCCCCGAACCCGATCCGGTTTTTCGCAAACCGCTTTTTCCAAAATAAGGAGTCACACTTAGGGTTTTTCTTTCTTATTTTGTTTACCCTTTTAAAAATAAAACAAAAATAAGTGGCGACTCCAAGTCATTTTCTTAATCAATAAAAAAATCAATTTTTCAAATAAAAATCGAGCTCGCCGTCGAGTGGGAAACGCATGAGCACGAAATGCGGGGTCCACAGTCTCATTAGGTAATCATAAAGACATGATATCTCAAAAGTTTCAAATACTTATTTACTTCCATTGCTATGATCTAAAGAGCCCTAGGAAGATTTGCATGTGCCCTAACAATCTAGGGACAGGGAATGGAATAATCTAGGTATTTTCTATGCTAGATTTTTTCATTAAAACCAAAGATAATGATATGTTTATTATGCAAATCTAAGTTGATGATATTATATTTGGTATTACTAATATATCTTTAGATAAAGAATTTGTCAAGTGTAAGCATAGTGAATTTGTAATGAGCATGATTGGAAAGCTCAATTACTTTCTTGGTCTTCAAATTAAATAATCAAAGGAAGACATCTTTATCAACTAAGCTAAATGTTTTAGAAACTTGCTTAAAACATTCAAGATGGATGATTCAAAGACCATAAGATGTCCAATGAGTTCATCCATCAAACTTGATAAGGATGAGTAAGATATATCTATTCATCCCACTATGTATAGAGGCATGAGAGGTTCTTTACTTCACTTAATTACTAGAAAATTGAATATCATGTTTTGTGTATACTTGTGTGCTAGATTTTAATCTTGTCATAAAAAATCTTATCTAAATATTGTAAAACAAATTTTATGATACTTAAAAGGAACTATTGACTTAGGCTTGTGATATCTAAGAACGATAGTTTGATCTAATTGGTTTCTTAGATGTCGACTCTACTAGTTGTAAATTTGATAGAAAGAGTATTAGCAGAACCAGTCACTTTTTATGACACTCATTAGTATCTTGGCACAGTAAGAAACAAATTTGATTGCACCATTTATGATGGAAACCAAACACATTGTTGTTGGTCTACGTTGTGCACAAACAAACTTTAAGTGATTCTGATTTATGTTTTGCTCATGTTCTAATAAAATGTGATGATACAAGTGCTATTTGTATTTCTAAAAATTAGATTCAATGTTTTACAACAAAAGCACATTGAGATAAGACATCTATTCTTTAGAGATCATGCAAAAAAAAGGAAGACATCACCTTAGATTTTGATTTATATACAAGATACAAATCATTTTCAAAAAATTCTCCAAGATTTTCAAGTGATAAATAAAATCTTTCTAATTTCCTAATTAATACTGATTTTATATCCTCTATTATATAAATCAACTCATTTTCTAATTTTTTTAAATAAAATTGAATAAAAATTTTATTAGTTGACATTAACAATAAAATAAGAAATTTGAAAAATTAAATACAATTTAAACTAAAAAAATAAAAATTAAATACTATTAAAACCAAAAAACACTCTGTATTAATCTTGTCAACATTGAATTGTGAAATGTTTATCATGTTCCTAATATTGACTTTTAGGGTATTAAAGATAACATTTTAGCGTAAACAAAGGTATGTAATGGTAATAATAAATTTAGGGGGAAACCTCACTCTGTATTAATCTTGTCAACATTGAAGTGTGACATGTTTTTCATGTTCCTAATATTGACTTCTAAGGTATTAAAGATAACATTTTAGTGTAAACAAAGATATGTAATAGTAATAATAAATTTAGGGGGAAACCTCACTCTGTATTAATCTTGTCAACATTGAATTGTGACATGTTTTTCATGTTCCTAATATTGACTTTTAAGGTATTAAAGATAACATTTTAGTGTAAACAAAGATATGTAATAGTAATAATAAATTTAGGGGGAAACCTCATTCTATATTAGTCTTGTCAACATTGAAGTGTGACATGCTTTTTATTTCGTAACCTTGACTTTGAGGGTATTAAAGAAAAATAAATATAATTAAAACAAAAAAAAACTTAAAACTTTAGCAAATAAAATATTGACTCTTATTGTTTTTCTAACTCTTTCTCGAATCTATATTTTCTACGGGAATGATAAAAAAATATGATAATAGGTGTTATTAACCTAACAAGTAAAATGTTATTTAAGGAAATAATTATCCGATTTGTGAAAAAATGCATATATTTTAAAATATTTTTAATTGGATGAAGATAAAACTAATTTATAAAACTAATAAATTGTCCAAAATGTCTATTTAATAACAAAAACTGTCATTTAAAAAAAAAACAAAAAATCTGTAAGTATTTAAAATAAGCATGAGTCCAAATTTTCAAAAAAAAAAAAATCACTAATAAAAAACAAGTTTCGCCATCAAATTGAAATGTACATGAAATGCAAGTTCACACTCATTCACAAGCTGCCCGTAATATAACAAATTTTCATATTTTATAATAATGATATTATTTTTACTAGAAGACAAATAAGGATTTAACACAATTTATTATATTAAAATATAATAAGACATTATCTCTTTAAAAATAAAAATAATGACTAAAACAGATGAAATGATTAATTAACTCACAATAAATGCAATATCATATTTGAAAAGGAAGATATCATGGTGCAAAAGTGTGTTATAGAATAAAGGAATTAGAAGGAGAAGAAATTTGAAAAAAAAGAAATAAAATGCTAATAGCAGAGTTGCAAGTTGGGTGGGTTGGTAGGGTTGATGGCTAATTTGAGCTCAATCCAAATTAAAAAACAATTGACTCAAACTCAACCCAACTCGACTTTTAATCCGAGATACTCAACCCAAATCCAACTCAACCACATTTTTTTAAACTCGGGTTGAATTCAAATTTGTCGAGTCAAATTCGGATTGATTGGGTTAAACGCTGGTTGATCAAGTTAAACTTAGATTGGTCAGGTTAGACTCGAGTTGGTTGAATTGATTAGGTTTTATGATTTTAAATCCATCAATTGTTGGTTTTAAAAAGCCTTTATATATATATATATATATATATATATATATATATATATATATACAAAAATTTAAATAATAAATAAGACTAAGGTGATGTTTGTTTTTTTTACTTACATCTAAATAGAACTTTAATGTTTAATAGTTTTAAGTATTAGGTTGTTTGTTTTTGTAATATTTTATTTTTATTAAACATTAAAAAAAATCAATATATTATTTTTTTCATTTAGAAAAAACCAAATATTTTGATTTTTTCTGTTTAGCAAAAAGTTTATAATAAGTTATGAAAAAGTAGAAAAACAAACAACCTAAAGTCTAAAAGCAAATTGATTTAAACAAAAAGCTAAAAAAAAACACCCTCTAAATCTTAAGATAACAATAAAAACTAAAAACTAAACTTATATATCTTTTCAAAAAAGAAAAAAAAAAAAGAAAAAACATATGATATAATTATAATTTGATATTTTTCTTTAAAAATCTAAAAAGAAAATAAATATTATTGCATAGGATAATAAACATTATAAATTGAAAAAAAAATATTAAATTGAGTTCGAGTTATCTAAATCTTACCCCAAGCCCAATCTAAATTGAGTTTGCATTGAAAAAAACTTAATTCAAGTTCAATTTAAGTATTATAAATATTTACTCAAACTTGTTAGTCGGGCCATGCTAAGTTGCACTCGAAGAGAGAATTTAATATGAAGGCATTATCTCATTTCCAAGTTCCCACAACATAACAAATTTCCATTATTTTTATTGGAAGATAAATAAGGGTTTCACACAATTCGACATTATCTCTTAAAAATAAAAATAATGGCTAAAACAACGTCAATGATTAATTAAATCCCAATCTATGCAATATTATATTTGAAAAAGGAGATTAAGATTAAAAAAAAAAAATATTGGCTTTATTTTAAATAATTGTCTTTTACAAAATTAAGATAAATAGTAATAATAATAAGAGGTATTGATAAGTTTAAAAAAAAAAACAAATAGAGATTAAAAAATAAAGAACTTGTTATATTACAAATCTATCACATTTTAAGATACATGTTGAAAATATAAATTATATTATATAATTATTATTTTCAATATAAAAAATATCTTAGTTACTATGATTTATCATAATAGAAAAGTGGAATATTGAAGGTAGGTATCTGAAAAATCCCGTCTCATTGGCAACCCTATTCTCAATATTCTCCATCTATTTATTGTATTTTTAATTATTTCTTAAAATACTATAAGAAAATATTTCAGACACTTTAAATTTATTTTTAAAATTTTATTTTGTTTTATATATATATATATATATATATACACATATATATTATAATATGTTGATTTTTTGGGTTAAAAAAACACTATTTTCAGCACAAAATTCTTCAAATGTGATTTTAAAAATTGAAGAACTTTTTTTCTTTTCGCAGAATAAAAACTGTTTTTAACCCCCTTCCAAAATGAAAGCTTATGGTAGGTAATTGCAATAATCACACAAGTAGTTCACAACGTTCCTTAATTTATGGCCAGAAATTGCACTTTCAGATGAAAATTGGACTAGATTTTTAACCTCATTCTGTTGTGGAAAAACAATTCCTCAACAAGAAAGAAAACTACTGTTTAGAGAGTTTATTTGAAGCAGTACAACAAGGTGGGTTATTAGAGACTAACGGTTACAGCTTGACTTTCCCTGCAAGCATAAAAGCGTTGTAGGTGACTGATGGAACCACCCGGGAGCCACCCCAGGCAGTTTCAAACTCTTTCACCACCCGTTCCGATAACAGGTCTATGCCTCGGTCCTTAGCCGTGGTTACTGCAGACCATGACCTCAACATCCTCAAAAACCCATCAAATGACAACTTCTTGGGTATGTCCAGTGACACTGGCTGGCCCTCACACCCCAACCCCACACTCTCAAAAGGGAACGGCAGAGTCTTGTACCCATCAAATATGTATTGGATCTTTTCATTCCAGAAGGGAAGAGTGGTGTCGTGGAAGCGCTTCATCACTGGGTCAAACGTAGGACTAACTGCAATGTCATTGTAGCCCCAAACAGCAAATACACCCCCTGGCTTTCTTAGCAGGCGAGCTACTAGAGGGTAGAAGGTTGGGAGGTCGAACCAGTGGACAGCTTGAGCCACAGTCACCAAATCAACCGAACCCTCGCCCCCTATCAACCTCACTATTTCATCATCGGGGAGAGATAAGGGGGTGTGCAGGTATTTGACCCGGGGATGTGGAATGGCACATTTCAGTTGGGCTTCGCTCACATCAGTCGCAATCACCTGCTCATAATGCTCAGCTACCTGCCAACATAACATGTGTTTATGATTTGAATTGCTTCATCACAACCCCTTTTCTCCATGAGTAAATTTAATTGGCACTTTGAACATCAATATGCCCAAGAAAATAGATCTAATATGCTGAAATAAAATGCAGGAAAAGGAATTAATCAATCTAAAATTTCCTATTTCATAGGTGTAGAGAAAAATTAAAAGGAACCGCATCAGGTGATTTAGGGTAAATAAATCACAACATGAGCAAAGAAAGATGAGTTTAATCAAATAAAATTAGAGACAGAGGGAGAGAGGCAGGAGAAAGGACTGACACCGAGAGCGGCTTGACCGTTGCCGGTGCCGACATCCCAAGCCAAAGAGTGGTGCGGAGTGAGAGCGGCCAACTTAGAATACCAGTGTGGGGGATAATTAGGGCGAGCATCCAAGTAGAACTCCGCCTGCTTGTCGAACAACCCTGCCATTCTTCCCTATTCTTGCTACGGCGAATGTGCCGGTGCCACTCCATTTTTATATTTCATTCGCCTGCCTTTGCTGTCAAGGGCTGACGCCTTCCAGGAAAAGCGACGTTCATTAAAGCCAAAAATATTGCTGACCACTGTGGATATATAAAAAAAGTATCATTCTATGGTAGCGAAAGGTGTCTCCACTTTCTGACCAATAAAAATATGACACGGTTAAAGTTACGTGAATAAAAAATTGAAAAAAACCAATCCTACAATTAAAGCAATCTCATGTACCTCACGTTTAAAGTATCTTTACAAAAACCAATTATATTATTCAACCAATTTTTTTAAAAATTATTAAATATTTTAAATTTTCTAAAAATAAAAATTTTATAAAATAAAAATTGTAATTTATTCTATGATATAAAGTTATAACACTAGGATATTGTGAAAAAATCACTTATAAATAAATTAAAATAAGTGCTTATTGTTAAAAATTAGAATAGTGATATGCAAATTATTAATATTAAGCTGACGAATCGATTAGAATAGTGAAGGATATGAAGAATATTATTAATATTATTTTTTTAAAAAATATATGATATTTTTAATCATTAATTAGCCAATAAATAATATTATTGTATTTTTAAGTAGAAAAAAAAAATCTTAAAATGGAAAAAAGTGTAAAATATCAAGGGTACGAAAAATATGGGGAAATGTTTGAATAATGTGAGGGAATCCTTATATTCTTTGTACCCTCTACAATTTTTTAGTATTTTATTTTTTAAATTTTTTTAAGGATATTTTGAGTCATGGTCATCCCTTGGAGAAGACCAAACATCCTTTTTCACATTGGAGCATGAGACATGATTGGTATATTTCATCTGGTATACTTTACATAGGGGCATACCCCTCTTAGTTGATGATGGTTTTTGCGGCATAACCATTCCTAGGAGGTGATCGGTTTCTTCTTTACATTGGAGTATGAGATATAACTAGGTGATTTGATTGGATGTGCTTATATGGGAGCATAACCCTCTCATTGGTATTGACGGATTTTTGAGTGATTGGATCATGGCGCACACTTGTGAGAGCTATATTGGTTCTTGAGTATTTCAGAGATCACCTTACACTGGGGAATAACCCTCTTATTAGCGATTGATCTTAGAGATACCAGCTTACATCGGGCCATGATCATGTCAGAGTGCATTTTTGTTGAGGCATACCACTTTGTTTGATCTTTTTCACATTGGGACATGATCTTTCTTTAGACCATGTCATATACTTTCTTCATGTTACCACAATGACTTTAAGGAGTGGAGATTCATTTTGATCAGATGATGTATGATTGGTTGTACTCCTCTCATTGATGTTGGCTTTGGAGATGCTTACATTGGGGCATAGCCTACTCATCGGTGATGGATTTTATGAGATGACATTTTATGCCAGACACATACTCCCTAGAGATTATCTTGCACTTAAGGCTTACCCATTTTGAGAGGATGCATTCATACTAGGGCATAGCCATCTTACTAATTTTGACATTGAGACTCGACCTTCTGTTTATGATTGCTATTTTTGATGGATTATAGAGTTGTTGACATCCTAGGTTCAGTCTTCTCAGCATACCTAGTTTGATTTGAATATCCACTTACCTTTGTTACACACCCGACATTTCAGGTTTGACATTGTTACACCTACATCCATCATTTAAGAGCCTAACAGATATGGAGTCTACTTATCTCACTATTGAGCATGACCTTATCCCATTCTCTTGATTAAGGGAGGATGCTGACCAATCTTGAGTTTTCTGGTCGAGTTTTCACATGCCTTTGGGCATTAGGTTCAACATCTTCCATGATGGCATGACATATTAGATTGTTGATGTATTTGTGATGATGTTTTCATATTGATTGTTGATATGTTGTGTCTTGCTTTGCTTACATTTTAGACTTGGAGTCTTGGTCAGCATTTGTCTGGTTCATTATTTTAGTTTTGCTTTGTTAGCATAGTTTCTGTGATATATGGTCTTGTTTAAGCATTTATTAATTGATGTTAGACTTTTTCATTGCATCATCGTTGAGCATATCCTAGAGTGTCTTGTATGGTGACATTCTGTGTCTTATGTTGGTTACTATCTTACACTGGGGCATACCCCCATCCTTGAGTTCATTAAATCTTTTGCAAATTTTCTCACATTTAATCTATTTCTTAATCTTTGCAAGCCATCATACTGGGGCATACCCCCTTTAGCACTCTTCTACAGGGGCATTACCCCTTCTTTGGGTTTATCACATCTCATGTTGATTTCATGGTTGTTAGACCCATTTGTCAATCTTTATGAGTTATCGCCTAGCGCATCCCCCTACATTCAGTTTGTTTAAGACACCCTCTTTCCGTCAATTTGTTTAGGGCGTCATTTTTTTTCCAGTGATTCTCACCATCATAGATCAGACATCTATGAGAATTTTAGATTCACCACCATAGATTTTCATCTATGGGCCTTGATCAGTTTTCACCATCACAACTCAAACATCTATGGGCATTTTAGATTCACCACCCTAGATTTTCATCTATGGGTTTCGATTAGTTTTCACCACCATAAATTAGACATCTATGGGCCTTGATCAGTATTCACTACCATAGATTGTGTATATATAGGCTTTTGTTACAGTTATCTCACCATCATAGATTTTCGTCTATGAGCATTTGTTTTAGTTATCTTACCACCATAAATCAGACATCTATGGGCATTTTAGTTTCACCACCATAGATTATCATCTATGAGCCTCGATCAGTTTTCACCACCATAGATCAGACATCTATGGGCATTTCAGATTCACCACCATAGATTTTCGTCTATGAGCATTTGTTTCAGTTATCTCACCACCATAGATCAGACATTTATGGGTATTTCAGATTCACCACCATAGATGAAAATATATAGACCTTGATCAGTTTTCATCACCATAGATTGGATATCTATGAGTCTTTTAGATTCACCACCATAGATTTTCATCTATGGTCTTTGATCAGTTTATCACCACCATGGATCGAACATCTATAGGCATTTCAGATTCACCATCATAGATTGTGTATCTATGGGCATTTGTTACAGTTATCTCACCATCATGGATTTTCATCTATGAGCATTTGTTTCAATTATCTCACC
Organism: Vitis riparia; assembly: GCF_004353265.1. Lineage (NCBI taxonomy): Eukaryota > Viridiplantae > Streptophyta > Magnoliopsida > Vitales > Vitaceae > Vitis > Vitis riparia. The sequence continues at coordinate 7,996,676 of NC_048436.1, forward strand.
ACCATAGATTGGACATCTATGGGCATTTCAATTGATTCACCACCATAGTTTTCATCATTGGGCCTTTGAGATTATCGCCACCATAGATTTTTATTTGTGGGCATTTGAGAATTTCAACACCATAGATTGGCATCTATGGGCATTTCAGTTGTATCATCATCGTAGGACTTCACCTGTAGGCTTTCTGATTTAGTGTTTAGAGTTAGCTTTTTGGTTTGGCTTCCAAAGCCATTGTTTTCTCAGTTTTAGCATTTAGAGTCAGTCTTGTCATTCAAAGTCACAGCTCCTGATATTCATGATCACTAGCATTACATGCTTTATTCTCGTAGTTTCACATTCCATCTTACTTCTTTTTTCGTTGCATATGTGCTTCTCACTTCATTATGATATTCTAGAGTTTCTTCTCATATTTTGTGCAGGATATAGCTCTGTGAGCTCGTAGCATGTGTCTTGATTGTATTGCTGGATACCTTATGCCTTGTGTCCTCGTATGGTACACGTATGGTTTTTTTTCTTTAGTACGCTTTCGTTCCTATGCTCTTTAGTGGTTCGACTGCTACTCAATTTTGACATCGATTTCGAGCCACTTTTAGAGGCCTTTTTAGAGGGAGTTATAGATCCATAGTGTAACTTTAGGGGCACCTTAGGAGTTTTTCGTTCTTGTCATTTTTGTAAGGTTTTAGAGTCTTTTTATTCTTGTTTTAGTTTAAGAGAGTTTGTGTCATACTGGGACAAATTTGATGGTCTTTCTCTTTCTTCGACAAAGTCCACGTCGTTTCATTCGTATATACACTCACTTTACTTGTAGACTCTACCGAAAAGGGACATATTTGTAGACCCTAAAATTTGTCACAGTTAATTTATTTATTTATTATTATTTTTTTAAACACAATATTTTAAACCTATTTTATTTTAATTTTTAATTTTCAATTTTAATTTTATTGTTGTTATTATTATTATTATTATTTTTTACTTGTAGACTCACTTTACCTTTTTTTTTTTTTTTCGCATTTCTTTCCCCATTTTCCATTTTGTCTTTCTTCTTTTCTTTTTCCCCACACCCATATCCTTTATTTTCTCCTTATTTCTCTCCCACTCATCTCTTGTACCCTTCATACCCACAACATGGTCGTCCTCTCATATCACTGTCGGTGGCCCCACGATGCCGGTGATAACCATCTTGCTCCGACCACCCCCTTGTTTCTTTTTCATCTTTCTTTCTCTCTCTCTCTCTCTCTCTCTCTCTCTCTCTCTCTCTTTCCCCTTCCCCCTCTCTCTCTCACTCATCCCCATGATGGTTGCCTATCTCACCATTGTCGACGGGCACTACCGGTGACTCCACTACAGCGACACCATTGTTGGCGAAGCCACCGTCGACCAATAGTCTCCTCCACCGCTGACGGCTGCCCTCCATCTCTGACCATATCTTCCATCTCTCTATATTTCTTTCCCTCTCTTTTTTCACTCCACCCCGACACTCATTATTTCCACTTTCATTTTGGAGGCTTTAAAAAATGGTAAGTAACCCTTTCTTTCTTCCTTTTGATTTCTACAGTACTTTGTTTGGAGACTTGGGTTTTGTTTGTTTGAGCTTTGGATTGTGTTTACAGGCTTTAAGGATATTGGGCTTACATGGTTATTGATTTAGGCTGTAGATTTGTGTGATTTGGGCTTACATATTATTGGATATTGTTATTTGATTTTTTATGCTTGGGTTTTTCTTGGTGCTTCGACGGGTGTTTTGGCACTGTGCTGAGAATTGGAGAAACATGGAAGCAGTTGGGGCAGGTGAAGATAAGGCATGGGTTGAGCTGACTGAGGACTAGAACTTTTGGATTAAAAAGGAAAAAATGAGCAAAAAAGGCAGAGAGAGAGGGGATGACGCCTTTGGAAGGACGAGATATCCCTCTATGTGTATTTTTCTGTGAGTGTTTGAGAGTTGGGATTTTTTTTAGCTTCATTTTGAAAGCTTTTGAGGGTCATTACTATTATTGGGACTGCACGTCTAAGATTATTTATTAATCCTTGTCCTAATTTTTGTTGTATATATTTGTTTTAATTTTTTCCCTATATAATGTACTTGTTTAGATTTTTATTGTGAATATTCATTTAATTTGTTATTCATGGATTTGTTTTATTTGTTATTTGTATTTGATATGCTCGATTAGCCTTTGTTCATTTATTTATTGTTAATGAAGAATGTATGAAAAGTGTAATTTATTTATGTTTTATCCGGTAGAATAATCCTATCATGAGATAATGTTTTTTTTGTTTGAAAAATATTTATTTTTTTTCTTTGCACCAAAATTCATTTTGGAGTAAAAATTTAATTCTTTTAAATAAATATTTGTTTACTAATCTAAAATCTTTGTTTGATAAGGTTTTTTTATTATTAATAATAAATAAAAACCATTTGCTAAAATTATATCACAAACTTTTCTTGTATAAATAAAACTCTTCAAAATAAAAAAAATTGAAAAACTGATTTTTAATAAAAGTAAGGAAAAAGAAGTTTTTTTAGAATAAAACTAAAGAAAAAAACCCTTTTAATAAAATGAAATTTCTCTTTTTAACATAAATCTTCTTTTAATAAATTATTTAAAAATAATAATAATAAATCTTTTTTTATAATTTGTTATTACGTTTTGAACAAATTTGGAATTGTCAAAACCATTTTTAATAGATATGAGATAAGCAAAATTCCTTTTTAATAAACTTATATTTTATTCATTTATTTATTTATTTAAGGAAAAATAAATTTTTTTTTCTTTCTTTTCAATTAAATTTGTAAAAGATTTTCTTTAAATAAGTATTAAACAAAAATTCTTTTGGATAAACTAATAAAATAAAATAAAATAAAATAAAATAAATCTCTTTTGGAAGCCAAGATTATGTCTTTGTAAATAAAGTTATGAAAAGGTTTTTGTTTTGAAATAAAAGACAAATTAAATTTTATTCTTAGATAAATTTATAAAAAAAAAATTCCTTTTTTTTCATAAATAAAATTATAAACAGTTTCTTTTAAATAAAATTGAATTGAACACAAAATCTTAAAAATCTTTTTTGTTACGGTGAAAGTCAAATAAAATTCATCTACTTTTAAATAAAATTGTGAAAAATATAAATTCTCTTATTAAACAAAATATAAAATTTTTAAGTTCGTTTTTTTTTTTAAATCAATAATCAAATTGTATTACTCTAATGAATAAAACTTGAAAAATCATTTTTAAATAAAACTAGACAACTTTCTTTTAGTTTTTTTTTTTATTACTTTTAGTCCTAATAAAATTGAATAAACCATTTTTTTCAATAATTTTAATTTTTTTAATAAAATCAAACAATAAATAACTTATGGGAGAAAAAAAAATGATTGAAAAATTTCTGTAATTAATTTTGAAAAAATACGTGTTTCTATTAATTTTTTTTTTGTATTGATAAAATTGAATTGAATGTTATTTTTATTTTTATAAATAAAACTGTAAAATTCTTGGTCTTTTTTTAATTGAAACATTTTTCGTTGATAAAGTTATAATTTTTTTTAATAATTTATATAAAAAAAAATTTTCCTTAAAAAAGGATTAAATTTGAAATACTTTGTAAATAAAATTGTAAAAATTCATATTTTCATAACAATCATTTCTTTGTAAATAAAATCAATTTTTTTCTTTTTATATACATTATTTTTAATAAATTCTTTTAATAGTATTAAGTGTAAATAATTTTTTTGGAAAATTAAATACAAATGAAATTGAATCAAATCATTAATTGAAAATAAATTGAAATTTTTTTTTCGTAAATAAATAAATTAAAATCATTAATTCAAAATTATTTTTAATAAAAGCCTTTGAAATTTCTTGAAAACTAATTTTTTTTAATATTTTTTTTTATTTAGTTCAATAGATCATTTTGCATAATTATCTTGTCATTTATTTTGTATATTCTTGTAATCATATTTTATCGTTATTTTTGTGTACATTGATTTTTACCATGACTTGTACATACTCATTTGCGTGATTATTTTTCTTAGTATCCATAATTAATTAATTGAATGTCACAATTCCCTTAATTTTTTTAATAGAGACCATATGTATACGAGCTTAGAGGGATGTTATGGCTCATCACCGTACCTTCTTAATAGGTAAATTGACCCCTGGACCCAGACTTGTTTTTCCTTTAGGAATCACACTTAAGGTTTTTCTTTCTTATTTTGTTTTTTCCTTTTAAAAATAAAACAAAAATAAGTAGTAACTCCAAGTTTTTTTTTTCAAAAAAAATCAATTTTTCACACATAAATGAAAAGTGGGTCTCGCCATTCAAGTGGGAATGCACATGAAAAAACACGGGTCCACAACTTTGTTTTTAAAAATTGTTTCCAAAGAACATTGCTCAAACAATGTTAGAAATTTTTAAAAACAGTTTTTTTTATTTTTAAAGTTAGAAAGTTGTTTTTAAATCATATGACCAAATATACCCTATTTTTCATAATTGTTTTCGAAAACAGTTACCAAATAAGCCCCAATACACAACTTGAATAAAAAAAAATGATGCAACATGAATTTTCCTTGACAAGGAATGGGAACTATGCCCTTGAAGGAGGCATATCAAATATTGGGGGGAGTGGATATTTTTTCACCCTAATGTGATGTTGGAGTATAAAGTGTTGTATTCCCTTCCATGCTTTCTTGTTTGATGCAATATTTTGAACTTGAGGATTTATCCTTCTGGAGATTATCATCTGCAAAATGTGGGTTATGAAACTTGGAATTCTACCTCCATTTCTCGCTTTCCTTTCATGATAAATCATAATAACTAGATATAATTATTATTTTCAATGTTTATTTTAAAATGTAATATGTTCATAACCTAACAAATTATTTATATTTTTAATCATTATTTATTTCAATTTATTTTTTAATTATCAGTACCTCTTATAATAGTATTATTAATATTTATTTTAAATTTTATAGAATATAATATATTCAAAATAAATGAATACAAAAAAATAATTTTTTAATCATATCTTCTTTTTAAAATATAATTTTTGCATATTGTGATTTAAGTAATCATTTTTTATCCATTACTTTTATTATTATATTACTATGTAATAAATTAACTGTGCTTAATTTTTTTATCTTTATTAAAAATAATATAATACATTCATTATATAATCTATAATAAATAATAATCTATATATTATTATATAACATAATGAATGGCACTCAATGTAATATATTATAATTTCAAATATGAATTAATATAATTTGAAAATTATATATACAATGACCTAAATTGAGTCTATTATACCCAAGGTTCAATATGAAGGAATCAAATCTCTTATACCAACATCTTGACGCCTGTTTTACACCGTACAGAGATTTGATTAACTTGCAAACCAAGTTTTCTTTCCTGTTTTCTTCAAAACTTTTTTATTTGAGCATGTAAATTTCTTCTTCAAACTCTTCATAAAGAAACATAGTTTTCACATATAACTGCTCAAGGTGTAAATCAAATCTAGCACACATATCCAGTACTACTCGAATTGATGTAAGTCAAACAACTTGAGAAAAAATCTTGTTGAAATCAACACCTTCTTTTTTAGCATATCCTTTAACCACTGATCCTACACGATATCGCTCCACTTGATCATTACTATCACGTTTGATCATATAAACCCATTTGTTTCTAATAACTTTTCTTCTAGGTGGTAGTGGCACAAGTTTCCATATATGGTTGTTATGCAAGGCTTTAACCTCCTCTTTCATTGTTGTCGTCTATAAAGATGAATCTGAACTATTTATGACCTCTTAATAATTTGAAGGCTTTTTATCTTTTGTAAGAAGACAATATGCAATATCGGTTGTCATAACAAACTTTGAGTGCTAGGAAGGTTTTCCTGTTTCTCGGATTGACCACCACACTTCAGGTATCTCAAACTCAATTAATACTTCTTCATCATGCTTTAGAACTACTTCAAAAGATTTTGGCTATTTTTGTTTTGACTATTTGTTTCCAATAAAACTTATAATATCTACATTTTTCATAAGTGTGACATCTACTTCTTCACTTCATAGCATGTCTTCTATAAAGATGACATTTTTGTTGATGACAACCTTGTGAGCAATGGGATCCCACAGGTAATACCCCTTTACTCCATCAACGTACCCCAAGAATATGCATTTTCTAGATTTTGAATCTTGATTTGTTCTTTCTTGGTCATTATACATCACATAAGCAGGACACCCAAATATGTGTAAGGAAGAATAGTTCGTTGGCTTACCAGTTTGTTGATGGGAACCTATTAATTATATAGTAGACAGTTTTGGTTACTTTGACTTAATATGTTTTGGGTAGTCCTATTGTCTTCAACATAACTCTCATTATTTCTGTGAGAGTTCTATTTGTCTGCTTTGTTACGTCATTTTGTTATGGAATATAAGCAATAGTTTTTTTTTTTTGGTCATTGTATGTCTTCTTGACAACAAAATGCATCAAACTCCTAGCTAAAAAATTCCCCTCCATTGTCTATTCTCAAACATTTAATCTTCTTTCCCATTTCATGTTCTTTCTACGCTTTAAAGGTTTTGAATACTGGAAAAACATTTGACATTCTCTTGATAGGTACACCTAACATCTTTTGGAGTAATCATTTACAAACAATACCAAATAGTTTGTGCCCCCAAGAAATGTGACTAATGATTCCCAAACATTAGAATGAACTAAGTCTAGAATGCCCTTAGTTCTTTTAGTAGATATATTGAATCTTAATCTATGCTAGTTGATGATAACACAATGCTCACAAAATGGTAGACTTACAAATTTGAGTCCAGTAAGTAACTCTTGTTTAGAAAGGATTTTCAATCTATTTTCTGAAATGTGACTAAGTTTGTGATGCCACCTTATTTTCAATTCTTCTTTAAATTTTGTAACAGAAGTCTTTGCCTCCTGATATGTCCTTTCATGTAACATGTGCAGATTTGCATCAATCTTCTCTGCCTTCATCACCACAAGTGTTTCTCTGATAACCTTCATGATTCCCCTTTTAGCAAGGAATTCATACCTAAGGTCATCCAATTGTCCCATTGATAGCAAATTCTTCTTTAAGCCCTTCACATGTTGTATATCTAGAATAACATGAATCATACCATCATCCATCTTTACTTTGATGGAGCCAATACCAACAATTTCCAAGGCATGATCATTTATCTAAGTACAATGATCCTCCTGAGATAGATTCACACTGGTGAAACCATTCTCTAAGAGAAGTGATATGTCATGTTGTTGTTGAGTCAACTAACCAAACTTTAACAAATCCCTTTCTGTCTTTCGCAAATGTTGTTGCCTTATTGCATAAGATTTCTCTTTCATCAGAAGTACTTGCTATATAACTATGAGTATTTGATGACTTAGATTCTTTCCCTTTCACGTTTTTCTCTACCCCTCCTTTGTAGTGCCAACACTCCCTTTTTATATGCCTTTGATTTCCACAGTGATAACATTTAACTTTCTTCTTACCCTAAGACTTTGATCTGTTCTGTTTACTCTCATTAGAAACATGTTATATTGATCTTCCTCCAGAGATAATTAGAGCCTCAGTTTGTTGAGAAGATATTTTGTTTTCTTTGTTTTTACGCCTACTTTATTCCCCAAGGATAACAACTGCAACATCATTAAAGACTAACATTGTTTTCCAAGCACCATTGGCCATACTTATGATGAGATGATCATATGAATCAAGTAGACTTTGGAGTAAAAGTTCAACACATTCCTTATCTTCTATATTATGTTCCATAGCTAATAGTTGAGATAACAGAGTTTTCAGGGTGTTGATTTGTTCAATCATCGAAATAGATTTTGGCATTCGAAGAGTGTAGAGTTTTGATAAAACAAATTGGTGAAATAAAATGTAATATTATCTTTAAAAAAAACAAATATTAAAGAGTATTTGTCTCATGATCAATTACTAAAAATTACTTAGTACAGACAATAAATTATAAATAATTATTTTATTATGATGATTAATTATTTAGTTAATTTGATGCATATGATAACTAATATTGGATAGGAAAAATAATTGAATCTTTAAAATTTTACAAATTTATTCTTAAGTAAGAATATATTTTTAATTACTTAAAATAAAATATTATGTCAAAAGGTTCATATTTAAAGTCTCATTTGCTTGTACCCTAAGCCAAGTCTTTGTACTTTGGTCTAGATCATAGGATCGATGCATATCTCATACTAGGAATACTAAGTTTAATAGCAACAAAAACACATTTGAAAAATAGACCTTTGATCTAGATGTTTTAAGATCAAAGTTAGTTAATGAAAAGGAGCTGAAACCCATGAATCGTCCACCTACTTGCTCTATGGCACTAGAAACGGGTGGTCTTCTTTCTGTGTAGGGATGCGAAAGAATAATGTCTAACTCTAAACCTCTAAGGAGGTCTATATAGACTTCTATGTGAGCTTAAGTGGCTTCAGCCAATGTTTGGATGTTTCCATTCCTTGCCTTGTATTGTTAGGTAGCATGTGAAACTATCTTAGGAGCTCTCTTGATCTAAATAAAGGAAGTAATATAAATATAAAAACTTTAGATCTAAATAATGAGTGTTATATATACTTGTGATATGGATGTTCTTAAATCAAAATCATTCAATGAAGAGTTGATATGGATCTCAAAGACCAGAAAGTCTTTTATCCAATGACTCTCTTTCCTAGATCTTAGCATGTGAGGAGGTGGAATCCTCTCTAGAGAGATAGAGGCCAAGGTTGTTCCTCTCTTTGGAAATATAAATGGTAGAAGTGTTAAAAGCCTTAACTCCTATGGGAGTGTATAAAGGCTTCCTTCTAAGCTTAAGTGACTTGACCTCATCTTGAGTTTGAGTCACTTAATCTAGTCTACCTGAGTTTTCATTATTTAATTAGATTTAGTGGGCTCCACTTAATTAATTAACCCAATCTAGAAAGATCATTCATAAGCTGTTATGCAACTTTGTGTATTTACTTGAATGCTCTTATACACATATATGAATTAAAAACCCAAATATCCCTTCATAAATGTGCTAAAAAATAATATGAGTTCAAGTAGAGACCATTGGAACCATAGGAAAATATTGATTCCTTTAAAATTTAATTATGAAGTTGGCTCAACATCCTACTATAAAGAGTCAATCATAATCTAGTATCCTATAATATTAAAATAAAAAATTAACCTTAGGTCTATGACCTATTATCCACTATATGTAGGTCCGTATAAATTAGTACCAATAATTTAACAAGGTGAATGGTATCAATCTCTCAAGATTATCTCGATCATCCTTGAATCTCAGGTCCTCCTATTATATGACCAATTGATAAACCTCATCTCTGCAAAAACATATGTCAAATTCTAATTAAGAAATTACTATGACCATAAATTTTCTAATCACATGTCTTTAGGATAATCTAAGGGGATAAGTGACCGAAATTCTCTATTGTACCAAAATACTTAGCCTTTTTACATGGCAACTCTAGTCAAGAAAAACTAGAGAAATAGTCACTATGGGTTTTGTAGTACTTCGGGTATCGTCTTCAAGGACTGGCTTATGGAAATTGTTAATACTATAATCAATGAATTGTTTTTGTTTAAACCTTAAATTGAAAAAAAAAAATTGGGAATTATCTTTTATGAAATGGGATTAAGTGAATGAAACTAAATTAATAACAAAATGAACATTGATTTTTAATTCAATCGATTCAAGTTGGGGGTTTTTCACAATCCAACTTAAGGTATAGAAATAGAGAGAACAAAGGTTTCTTAAGTAAGGTGATCTTAGGATTTTGGGATTCTTGGCCGTTTGCAATCAACTTGAGTTCTATAACTCAAAATTGCATCTGAAACCTAATTTTTCTTTTTTAAAATAGATTCCTAAAGCCATCAAATGAATGAAATTTATTACCAATTTAAGATTTGACTTTTTAATCTTTCTTACTCCTTATAGCTTTGTTTTGGGGCAAATAATGATAGGAAGATGAGGATAACTAATGATCAAGAATCACCAAGAATCACTAGTATCGGGTAATAACCTACTGTATCATTCCCTAAACTAATTCACAAGGATAGGATAAAAAAAAAATTGATAAATTGTCATCCAACCAATAATTAATCTCATTGTTATAATAATTTACCCATTGACCCTATAGGTTCCCTAGCCCTTAGGTTTTCATGCTTCAAGCCCCAAGTTGGCTTCTTAGCTTCTCTTGGAGGTGATGTCACATTCACAATTCAGAATTGGGTAAAAAAAATCCATAATTTGAATCAAAAGAAACTTAAAACAATATATTTAATAAAGATGAAAAAGAAAATAAATCAAAGTTCTTGTCTTCTTCCACCTTCAATGTCCAACTCTTCGAAAAAATATCCAAGATCTCTAAAACCTATAACTAAGAGAGTTTATATAATATCATCAATTACCTAACATGTGAGACTCTCTCATTGACCACTTATTACAAAATAACTACCTAAAAATGACTAAAAAATAATAAAATAATGATTTCTAGTCGTGTGGGGCCCACTTAGGCGGATGGAGTGCCCAATATGCAATTCCTGAGGTAGAGGAGGCAAAACATCAAAGTGGAAGTGGGTGAATTTGAAATTGGGGTCATTTCAAATTGGATTTGAATTCATAAGTTGAATTTCGAAATGACCCTTCAACTTTGTATAGTTGTCTTCAAATGGATATAAGTTCTTCTTTTTAGCTTCAATTTGTACATTGTTTGAAGCATTGGACTTCTAACTTACCAAACTTCGAAATGATATATAGTATGCTTAAAATGGACTTCGGGAAGTACTTCAAATTTTTTCTCAAATTCGGAGTACATGTTGCCACCAAATTTTGAGTTCTAAATTTCCATGCTACTGAATCTTGATTCATGCCTCATTTCCCATGTTTTCTGGCCTTCTATCTTACTTCATAATGGTCATTTCTCATCTCCCAAACTCATGATATCCTTTTCTTGCCTTTCCTTATGGTCCATTAGTCTTGACTCGCTTATTTCCTCATTTAACCCTTTCTTGATATTTCAAAATCTAAAGTGATTCAACTTACACCTTTTTCTTCAGTTGAACTTGAGATAAACCTCCAAAATATAATTTAAACTCATGGTTAGGGTCTAAGCATCAATTTAATTCAAGTTGGGTGATTTGAGCATCCTTTAGTGCACAAATCATATTGAATATGTGCTATTAGAGCACATATTTTGGCTCCAATCAACATGTTGTCTTAAACCCATGAGATATCATGGTATCTGTCTTGAGTATACCTGTATCACTTGCCTTAGACAATAGTGACCTAATCTATAGGGAATATATGACCACCTTAAAGTCTCACCTGTAGGTTAACGTTATTGAAGACCTTAACACTAGCTTAGTATCCTCTCAAGCTTAAGAGAACTTATAGTATAGTAGAATAGTGAGGTCATGACTACCTAATAGCCAATGTTATGATTTATCATAAGTCTTGTCCAGTGTGTAACCATAAACACTAGTGCACTTACTATGGAAAACTCATCTTAATGACCAAGACAAGTCATCCTTCTAATTCATTCACATCCCTTTGTTGGACATTGATATACAAACAAAATTAAGGAAAGTTTTTCAATGTATAAGGGTAGGGTTTTGGAGGTGAACTTGGCTTGGAGAAGAAGTTTGAGCATACTAGAAACTAAGTAACCTACTTGAGAGGAGTTTCTTTGGTGAGTTCTCCTTTATTTCGTCTTTTTTTTTTTTTTAATCTTGGTTTGTTTTCGTTCATTTATTGATTCTTAAGATGGTGATTATAAGGGTTGTGGATATTGAAAGGCGACATCCTTTATTTTGGGTATTTATCTTCATTTTCAAGTTCTAAACTACTATGTTTCATTTTTGTCAATTTCAGAGTTTGCTAGATGTTTGTTCATATGACTAAATCATTTTTCCAATTTTTTTTCAATTCTTGCTTGGTTGGATTTTGCTTATTTCTTAGTTTTCTATTTTCTTTTAGATGCCCATTGACTTGTAGCATGATATTGAGCTTATTTTGGTTTAGAATCTTTGATGATTTTTAGAGGTGTTTTTGACTAATTTTGAAATTGCAAGTTTAGAGCCACATGTGCTTGTTGTTTGGTGAAATCTTTTTCCTATAAAATGCTCTTTGGATCTCTTTTTGTTTTTTTTTTGGCTTTCTCTTTAAAATTGATTGTAGAATCTTGTATTCAAGTTCTTTTTTTACTAAATTTCAAGCTCATTTTGATGACCAATCTCATGGCCAAAGCTTAGGTCTCAAGCCATAGACCTTAGTCATACCATTTTTGCTTGATAATATAACTAGTTGCTCTCAATCTTGTGATTTTTCAAGATTTTTCCAAATTGATTATGTGAGTCATTTTTTTGCCCTTGTGATTATCCTTCCATGTTTTCTGGCCCTCTTTCTTACTTCATAATAGTCATTTCTCATCTCCCAAACTCATGATATCGTTTTCTTGCCTTTCCTTATGGTCCATGAGTCTTGACTATCTTATTTCCTCATTTAACCATTTCTTGATATTTCAAAATCTAAAGTGATTCAACTTTCACCCTTTTCTTCAGTTGAACTTGAGATAAACCTCCAAAATATAAGTTAAACTCATGGCTAGGGCCTTAGCATCGATTTAAGTCAAGTTGGGTGATTTGAGCGTCCTTTGGTGCACAAATCATAATGAATATGTGCCATTAGAGCACATATTTTGGCTCCAATCAACATGTTGTCTTAAACCCATGAGATATCATGGTATCTGTCTTGAGTATACCTGTATCACTTGCCTCAGTCAATAGTGACCTAATCTATAGGGAATATATGACTACCTTAAAGTCTCACCTGTAGGTTAAAGTTATTGAAGACCTTAACACTAGCTTAGTATCCTCTGAAGATTAAGAGCACATATAGTATAGTAGAATAGTGAGGTCATGACTACCTAATAGCCAATGTCATGATTTATCATAAGTCTTGTCCAATGTGTAACCATAAACACAAGTGCACTTACTATGGAAAACTCATCTTAATGACCAAGACAAGTCATCCTTCTAATTCATTCACATCCCTTTGCTGGACATTGATATACAAACAAAATTAAGGAGAGTTTTTCAATGTATAAGGATAGGGTTTAGGTAAGTCACTAAAGTCATGTTTTTCGGTACTTAACTATAAACCCTCCATTTTCTTCTCATAGCACATGTTTTTTTTTTTTATCTTACTTAGTGTCTTCTCCCTCCCACTTTATGTCCTTCCTTAACCATGGCACTAATTTTTTTGAGCCACTTTTGGAGATTTTTTGGACAGAGTTTTAGATCCATAGTGTGACTTTAATGGCACCCTAGGAGTCCCTAAAGTTTCAGTGCGTTTGAAGCTCAAATATGGCTTCATCTGCATGAAATAAGTCTTTTAACCTTTGTTTTGTTTTTGGTTTTTTGTTTTTGTTTTTTTTGTTTTTGCCTTTTTAATGTCATTTTTAGTAGTTCTCTCTTGATTTTCTAAGAGAAAAATCCACTCATTATGAGAGAGAGAAGAAAGAGAAGAGAAGATTGAAAGATTTTGAGGTGAACTTGGCTTCAAGAAGAAGTTTGAGCATACTAGAAACTAAGTGACCTACTTGAGAGGAGTTTCTTTGGTGAGTTCTCCTTTATTTCGTCTTTTTTTTTTAAATCTTGGTTTGTTTTCGTTCATTTATTGATTCTTAAGATGGTGATTAAAAGGCTTGTGGATATTGAAAGGCGACATCCTTTATTTTGGGTATTTATCTTCATTTTAAAGTTCTAAACTACTATGTTTCATTTTTGTCAATTTTAGAGTTTGCTAGATGTTTGTTCATATGACTAAATCATTTTTCCAATTGTTTTTCAATTCTTGCTTGGTTGGATTTTGCTTATTTCTTAGTTTTCTATTTTCTTTTAGATGCCCATTGACTTGTAGCATGATATTGAGCTTATTTTGGTTTAGAATCTTTGATGATTTTTAGAGGTGTTTTTGACTAATTTTGAAATTGCAAGTTTAGAGCCACATGTGCTTGTTGTTTGGTGAAATCTTTTTTCCTATAAAATGCTCTTTGGATCTCTTTTTGTTTTTTTTTGGCTTTCTCTTTAAAATTGATTGTAGAATCTTGTATTCAAGTTCCTTTTTTTACTAAATTTCAAGCTCATTTTGATGACCAATCTCATGGCCAAAGCTTAGGTCTCAAGCCATAGACCTTAGTCATACCATTTTTGCTTGATAATATAACTAGTTGCTCTCAATCTTGTGTTTTTTCAAGATTTTTCCAAATTGATTATGTGAGTCATTTTTTTGCCCTTGTGATTATCCTTCCATGGTCATTAGGGCCTTGATATCATGATTAATTTATGGTTATTGATGGTTGCCACATTTCTTGGCATACAAAGCTTAAATCTACATGACAACATGTCTTCCCATGGTTGCTTCTTATGTGCATTTCAACCTCTTTTTCCAAATGTAAGTGTAATTAGACATTCTATACCTCTTGTGAACTTAATTCCATGTTCATTCAAGGGTTGGGAAGGAGTGAGAGCCTTGTAGTTGATCTATAGTCCATATCCAACATCACTCATTTTCTAAATATTTGATTTTCAATTTTTCTTGATTTCAAAGACATGGATTATCTTTACAAATATGAAATTAATGGGGTTCTTCTTTGCCTTTGTGAATCTCTTTCCATATGCTCATTAAAGGGCTAGAATGTTTGGTTGTCGATGAAAAATAATTTGGGCATGTTAAAGCCCACATCTCTTTATTGTAGAATATTGACTACTTATTGTCCTATTTTTGGGTGTCGAAATGTTTTTATAAATCTAAACTATTTTGATTATTCTAAATTATTTTTTAGACCTGAAATTTATTTTGGACATCTTGAATGTGTCAAAGAATTTTTGACATGTTGAAAAACTCTTTCCCAAGCTTGTTGAATAATCTGGTTTTCCTAAATGCTTGTTTGTTGCTCTATTTTTTCATACTAAAATGTTTTTATAAATCAATCCTATTTCTTCCTTTTAAAATTATTTTTAAGGCTTGGACTTTGGTCTAGATATCTTAAATAAACTTGGGAGCTTTGTACTTCTTGCAAAATTTGTTACTATGCTTATAGAATAAGTTAATCTTTGCATGCTTGTTGTGTTGTCATGTTTTTTAGTTGTGAGATGTTTTATGAAATATGTATCATATGGTGTATGTTTGGGCTCCTTTGGCTTTTGAAATGTGCTCTAGACATCTTGTATATTGTAGAGAATTTTTGTTCTAATTTTTATCTCATCTTTAATCTTATTAGATATCTCATATATGCTAGAGAATTTTTGCCCTAATTTTGATCCCACTTTTAATCTTGTTAAGTAAATCAATCTTTTGCATGCTTGTTTGCTACCCCTGTTTTTGAGCTATAAGATGTTTTAGTGAAACTTGTACAATATGGTGTATGTTTAAGTTCCTTTTCGTTTGGAAGTGTGTTTTAGACATCTTCCATATGTTATAGGTTTTTGCCCTGATTTTTATCTCATCTTTAATTGTGTCAAATAAATTAGTCTTTTAAGTACTAGCATGCCATCCTTTTTTTGTGCTGATAGATGTTTATTGAAATCATTCCTATTTGGAGCACTTTTAGCCTTCCATGGCTCTTAGATTATGTACTATACATCTTGTATATATTGAAAGTACAATCATATATATCAACATGAGGGTGGGTATAGGTTAATAACGATGTTGTTAACCTATGAGCTTTCCCAACTGAGTTTTGATGATTACAAAACAAGGTTAAGATTAGTGGTGGGTAAAGACAAATAAGGATGATTTTAGTATAAGAGTTCTCCTAATTGAGTTTTGATGATTATAATTTAAAGTTAAGGTTACTAAGAATTCAAATCAAGATAATTATTTTGGGTATACCTTTGAAAATTTAAAGAAAGTTTAAACAATTATGAAAGAAAATAAATACACTGAAGATTTTGGCTACTTTGATGACTCAAAGTGATGTACGACTTATTGCAAGGTTCTCACTTGCTAGTACAATTGAGTATAAATTTTCATGCACTTAAAGTTTTAAAATCATTCATATTTGAATTTTAAATGATCAATTTTTTTTTTTAAATGATGATTTCATGTTTTTCTCAAACTTGTTTTAAAGGGTTTTGTGGTGTTGAACACAAGTTGTTGAGGTTCCAAGCCTCAAACTGGGCTCTTTATGCACTTTACAATGCAATTGATTGAGGTAAAGAGGAATCGGTTAAACTAGTTGGGCTCAATCACTCAAGGTGCATTTTGTAGTCTCTCTCTCTTTTTTCCAATAAATGTGTTCAACAATTGAGGCAAAACCTTAACCAATCAAGGATTGGTCAAACTAATTAAGGGTTTGAATCCCAACAATCACCTATTTGTGCATTAAATGTACAACAACTAGTGAACCAGTCAAACCATTTGCTCAACTAATCAAGCCATTTTTATTGGTTTTTGGGAATCCTGAGTTAGAAAACTATAAATTGAAGTGTTTAAGAGTATTTATGGATATGAGACTTACAACATTCAATTGAAAAGCCATTTTTCTCTCATTCAAACCTCTTTTTCAAATGCATTCAATTCTAAACTTGCTATTATATCTTTTATGCACCTTCAAGTCCTTAGTTTTCATTTGTATTGAGAGGCTCACTTGCAACTAAGATCAGAGTTCAAAAATTCATCCTCATTTATTCTTATGAGAAAAAGTTTTTGATCTACCCTTGATTACTTGAAGTGTTTGTAAAGATCTATTGGAACCTTAGAATCCAAATTTAACTAATTGAAGACTTGTGGTTCAAGCTTTGGAGCTAGTTTTCGCAAATTTTACCACATTGTACTATTTTTTCTCTTCATCTAAGTTTTGTCCTATTGGCTTTATTTGCAAAGTTTTTTACGAGACAATCTTAATAGTCCAAAAGCATTAAAAGGATATCATACACTTTTCCCTTCACGACAATTTTTCCTTGTAAGATTTTATTGAGATATATTCTAAAAAATTGTTATCATCCAAGGAATGTTATAAACATTTATGGTACTTTATGGATGATAATCCTATTACCATGTTTACACTATTACCATATTTATATTGCTCTTAATTTACAAATAAGGATTTATGAGCAAATAAAAGGGGGCCAAACAACTAACTTATTCTCTCTTCTTTCATTATTTCTCTATGTCATTTTATTTCCATATGAAACTATTTACATAACAACGAATTTTGAATGGAAACCAATATATTTTTTTTCAATTATGACTTTATTTTCATATTTTGTTATCAATTTACAAGAAGACAAGTTTTTCGTAAAATCTGGGACCTTGGACAGATTGGGTCAGGTTGATAGCCAACCCGAGCCTAACTTGAATTAAGAAACAATCAACCCAACTCAAACCCATGTCATCCTCTAACTAGAAATATTTAACTTAACTCAACCTAATCTTATTTTTCTACGCACGGGTTGAGTTTAGGTCGATCGATTTAGACTTAGATTGGTTAACTTAATTGAGTTATATGATTCAAAATCCATCCACTATATATATATATATATTCAAAATTTAAATAACAAAAAAGTAAAAATATTTTTATCTATCTTTCTAAAAAAATGAAAAAAAAAATGGCATAGTTATAATTTTATATTTTTTTTCCTTAAAAATCTTAAATGAAAATAAATGAAATGAATGTTATTATATAGATTATATATATTTATAAAAATATTAAATTAGTTTAAACTCCAGTTATCCGAACCTTATTCTAAGTCCAACCCAAATCTAGCATTTTATGTAATGTCAATTTATTTGTAATTAAAATTTTTTTTCTTATTTTATTTCATTTTATCTCTTACCCTCATTAATATAATTTCTATTTTTTATTTTTAGTTATATTATTAACTATAATTAATATGGGTTGTATTAAATCTTTGTATGAAAATAAGATGTTTTAATAATAAACATTAGATTATTATCACAATAGGTATATGTTATTAAGCATGTGAAGATCAAGGAAGATATTTTCACTCCACGCCCTGATTAATTTACAACTCAATCTAATATATGCATTTTTTTAAAAAAAAAAGAAAAGGCAATACATGTAAATTTACAACGTGGAAGTTTTTAAATTAGTGGAGAGACATTTTAAGTATGATTGTATTAAATTTTTTTTTTCAAGTTGTTTTTTAATATTAAAAAAAAAAACAAATTTCAAAATTCTTTACAATATGTTTTAAAAATCATTCTCTATTTTTTCCTATAAAGAAAATTTTGTGTAGGAATTTAGTTCAAAATGCTAGTTTTATTAGTTTATTTTGTCCGTTGGCTTGTTCTAAGTGCAATGTTCCCAATATTCCTCACTTATTCACTGTCTTTTTAATCATTTTTTAAAATACTCTTAAAAATATTTAAGGGTTTGTTTGATTATTATATTTTTTAAAAAAAAATAGTTTTTAAGAATGGTTTTATGATTTTTTTGTAGAATAAAAGTCTGTTTGAAACCTAAAATGTTTTTAATATTTTCAAATATATTTTAAAAATAGTTTTTATGTGTAATGTTTTATTATAGTTATTTTCTAAATTATCTCTCAAAAAATAAATGAAAATAATAAAAATAATAATTTAAAATATTATTTAAAAACACCATAATTTTTTATTTTTAAGAACAAAAAATAAAAAATAGTTTTTAATTGTAAAACATATTTTCTTTATTTTTTGTTTGAAAAACAAAAGAATTTTACTCGAAAACAGTCATGAAACAGACACTAAAAATTTACCATGTTTTCATAACAAATTTTGGAATAAACCATCTTGATGCTTGAGTTAACAAAAACAAAAACTACTATCAATCCAAAATTAATTGAATGTGATTTTAAAAATTGAAGAACTTTTTTCTATGCAAAGGATACAAACTGTTTTTAACCACTTTCCAGAAAAACATTTGGAAGATACGTTGAGGCACTCTCCTAAGCCGGAGGAAAGTGCTTTAAATGTAAATTCAGTTACGGTTGAGGGCCTTGACGCGTTGAATCAATCCTTGTAGAGCTTTTCAAGAGCCATGGGGAGTCCAAAGCCACAACCACTTACAGAAAACAGTACAACAATAAGGTGGATTATTAGCCACAGCCGCAGACTCAGTTTAAAGCTTGACTTTCCCTGCAAGCATAAAACCCTTGTAGGTGACTGATGCAATCACCTGAGGACCACCCCAAGCAGTTTCAAACTCTTTCACCACCTCTTCTGATAACAGATCTATGCCTTGGTCCTTAGCTGTGGCTACTGAAGACCATGACCTCAACATCCTCAAAAACCTATCACAGGATATCTTCTTGGGTATATCCAATGACACTGGCTGGCCCTCGCAACCCAACCCCACACTCTCGAAAGGGAACGGCAGAGTCTTGTAACCATCAAATGAGAGTTGGATCTTTTCATTCCAGAAGGGAAGAGTCGTGTGGAGGAAGCGCTTCATTAATGGGTCAATTGTAGGACTAACTGTAGGGACATGGTAGCCCCAAACGACAAATACACCCCCCGGCTTTCTTAGTAGGCGAGTTACTAGAGGGTAGAAGGTTGAGAGGTCGAACCAGTGGACAGCTAGAGCCACAGTCACCAAATCAACCGAACCCTCGCCCCCTATCAACCTCACTATTTCATCATCGGGGAGGGATAAGGGGGTGTGAAGGTATTTGACCCGAGGATGTGGAGTCGCACATTTTAGTTGGGCTTCGCTCACATCAGTTGCAATCACCTGCTCATAATGCTCAGCCACCTGTCAAGTGTCAACATAACATGGTATCTATGAATTGGATGACCTCATCACAACCCTTAATGTTAATAAATCATCATAACTCCTTTTCTCCACAAGTTTCAAAAACAAGCAAACTACCATTTAAATTTATCGGCACTTCAAATAAAAATAGAATACCAGATAACACCGAGAGCAAATAAAGATGGGTTTAATTAAATAAAAATAGAAACAGAGGGAGAGAGGATGGAGAAAGGACTAACACCGAGAGCAGCTTGGCCGTTGCCGGTGCCGACATCCCAAGCCAAAGAGTGGTGGGGAGTGAGAGCGGCCAACATAGAATACCAGTGAGGGGGATAATCAGGGCGACCATCCAGGTAGTCCTCCGCCTGCTTGTCAAACAACCCTGCCATTCTTCCCGATCTTGTTTTGCCCATTGTGCCACTTTAATTTATTAATACAAATGAATCACCATTTCAGTCGCCTGTCTCTGCTGTCAGGACTGACGTTTGTAGAGAAAGCGACGTTGATGTGAACACAAAAAGGATTCATCATTCCAATCGCCCGCCTTCGGTGGACGTTGATGTGAACACGAAATCGAGGCAAGTTTTCCAATCGTATATGGGAAGGGTTTGAGTAAGGCGACCAAGTCAAGCTTTTCAGTACCTAACCAAGTAATAAGAGACCAAAAGATAAAAGATAAAAAATAAAATAAAAAAATAATAAAAATTAACTTAATTTTAAAAAATAATTTATGGAAAGGTGATTCAATTTTTTTTTTAAAAAAATTTTGTGTTTTTCAAAGCAAATAAAATTTATTTATAAAAAATAAATTTATATAAAAATAATTTAAAAATAATTTGTTAAGATTGAAATGATTTAAAATTTTGATTAAATGATAAAATAAAATATAATATTATCTTAAAAAACAAATATTAAAGAATATTTGTTTCACGATCAATTACTAAAAATTATTTAGTATAAACAATAAATAATAAATAATTATTTTATTATGATGATTAATTATGTAGTTTATTTTATGTATATGATAACTAATATTGGATAGGAAAAAATTGAATCTTTAAAATTTTACAAATTTATTCTTAAGTAAGAATATATTTTTAATTACTTGAAATAAAATGCTATGTCAATAGAAATTATTTATAAGTAGAATATTTTACTAATTCAATCTCTCATACTCATTGTGATTCTACTCCCATTTTTCACATTCCATTCCCAATGATGGAATAATTAGTGCAGAGATTTGTACCTATTCTCATTTGATTATATTCTAATTTCGTGATTTGTACCTTAGTCTTATGCCATTGTAAGGCACACATGCATGTTACTAGCACTTTAAAATGTTCAATTTCTTACAATTTTATTGATTTCACTCCCATGTTTAGAATGCATTCCCTAGTTTTTAAATTTTGCTTCCAAGGATGGGATTATAAATAGTCCCAAAGGTTTATACCCAAAGTTTCATTTGGTTTGTTGTACCTTATGAGTAGTTTCAAAGCTTTGTAAATAAATTCTCATTTGCTTATATGTTGGTCTTATGTCTTTGTACCTTGGTCTTATACTTTTATACCATATGTTTATTGCTTTAGGAAAAAAAGGGTCTAGTTGAATGATTTTGGATACTTCCACTTCCACTTCCACTAAGAAGAATAAAAAAATGCATAATTTTCAATATGCATATATGTGTATGTGTGTGTATTATTAGCACTTAACAATTTCCAATTTCTTACAATTTTAGTGACTATGCTCTCCTACATTCAAAATCAGCTACTTAGTTTTTCAATTATGCTTTCAAAAATGAAATTATAAGTAGTCCCAGAGGTTTATATCCAAAGTCTCATTTAGTTGTACCCTAGTCCAAGTCTTTGTACCTTGGTCTTATTGTTGAAATATATGGAAAAACTTGATTCTAAGGTCTAGATCATAGGATGCATGCATCTATTATACTAGGAATCCTAAGTCTAATAGCAATAGAAAGATATATACATTAAAACATTAAATCTAGGGGTTTTGAAAAATAGACATTTGATCTAAATATTTTTGAATTAAATTTAGTTGATGAAGAGGATTTTGAAACCTATGAATCTTCCACCTAATTTTTCCTTACCAGAGCTTGGAACTAGAGAAGGGTAGTCTTCTCTCCATGTAGGGATGGAAGCTAGGGTTCTCTTTTTGGAAGACAACGGAAAAAGAATAATGTCTAACTCTAAACCTCTAAGGAGGTCTGTATAGACTTTCTTGTGAGCATAAGTGGCTTCAACCCATATTTGTTGGGAATATCTGGATTTTTCCATTCCTTGCCTTGGATCATTAAGTATCATGCAAAACTATCCTAGGAGCTCTCCCAATCTACATAAAGGAAGCAATATACATATAAAAGCTCTAGATCTAAAGAATGAGTGTTATACTTGTGATATGGATGTTCTTAGATCAAATCCATTTAGTGAAGAGTTGATATGGATCTCAAAGACCAACAAGTCTTCTATTCAATGACTCTCTTTCCTAGATCCTAGCATGTGAGGAGATGGAATCCTCTCTAAAGAGATGGAGGTTAGGGTTGTTCATTTCTTTGGAAATCTAAATGATATAAGTGTTAAAAGCCCTAACCCTTAAGGGGGTTTATATAAACTTTTTTATAAGCTTAAGTGACTTGAGCTCATTTTGAGTTCGGGTCACTTAATCCAATCCACTTGAACTTTAATCAATTAATTAGTTTTACTAGGCTCCAATTAATTAATTAATTAATCCAATCTAGAAAGATCATTCATAAGCTCTTATGCAACTTTGTGTATTTACCTGAATGCTCTTATACACATATATGAATTAAAAACCTAAGTATCTCTTGATAAATGTGCTAAAAAAGAATATGAGGTCAAGTAAGAACCATTTGGATCATAGGAAAATATTAATTCCTTCCAAATTTAATTATGAAGTTGACTCAATATCCTACTATAAAGAGTCAACCATATTGCAATATCCTATAATATTAAAATAATAAATTAACCTTAAGTCTATGACCTATTTTCCACTATATATAAGTCCCCATAAACTAATGTCAGTAATCTAACAAAGTGAATGTTATCAATCTCTCTAGATTACCTTGATCATTCTTGAGTTTTAAATCCTCCTATTATATGACCAATTGATAGACCTCATCTCTACAAAAACATATGTCAAATTCTAATTAAGCAATTACTATGACCATAAAATTTCCAATCACATGTCCTTAGGATCACTAAAAGGGACATGTTGTTTTAAACCTATGAGATATCATAGTGTCTATCTTGAGTATACTTATATCACATGTCTTAGTCAACAGTGACCTAATCTATAGAAAATATTTGATTATCTTAGAGTTTCACCCATAGGTCAAAGTTATTAAAGACCTTAACACTTGCTTAGTATCCTCCCAAGATTAAGAGTACATATAGTATAGTAGATTAATGAGGTCATGACTACCTAATAGTCAATATCATGATTTACCATAAGTCTTATCCAATGTGTAACTGTACACACTAGTGCACTTACTATGGGAAACTATCTCAATGACCAAGACAAGTCATCCCTCCAATTCATTCACATAACCTTATTGGACATTGATATACAAACAAAATCAAGGAAAGTTTTTCAATGTATTAGGGAAGGGTTTAGGTAAGTCACCAAAGTCAAACTTTTTGGTAATTAACTATAAACCCTTCATTTTGATATCCTCATAGCATATGTTTTTTTTTTATCTTACTTAATGCTCGTGTCGCACCGCCACCCTCCCCAACTTTGTACCCTTACTAAGTCTTGGCACTGATTTTTTTTTTTTTTTTAGCCACTTTTGGAGGGAGTTTTAGATCCATAGTGTGACTTTAGTGGCACACTAGGAGTTCCTAAAGTTTTAGTGCATTTGAAACTCAAATAAGGCTTCATTTGCATGAAACAAGCCCTTTAACCTTTTTTTTTTTTAAAACCATTTTAGTGTCATTTTTAGTAGCTCTCTCTTGATTTCTAAGGGAAAACTTCGCCGATTTTGAGAGAGTGAAGAAAGAGAAGAGATGATTGGAAGATTTGGAGGTGAACTTGGCTCGAAAAAGAAGTTTGAGCATACTAGAAACCAAGTGACCTACTTGAGAGAAGTTTCTTTGGTGAGTTCTCCTTTATTTCGTTTTTTTATTTTATTTTAATTTTATAATCTTGGTTTGTTTTTGTTCATTTATTGATTCTTAAGATGATAATTATAAGGGTTGTGGATATTAAAAGACCACACCATTGATTTTTGGTATTGTAGACCCCAAAATTTGTTCCAATTTTATTTTTTACATTAATTTTGAACCCAATTTTAAATCCCAATTACATGTACTATTTTAGGCTCATTCACCCTTCAATTTTTCGTTTTCATTATTTTGTAAATTATTTTTTATTTTATTTTTATTTTTATTTGTATTTATTCATTTTATTTGTTATTATTATATTATATTATATTGTATTGTATTATAATATATATATATATATATATATATATATATATATATATATATATATATATATATATATATATTATTTATTTTATTTCTTCTCTCTCTTCTCTTCCTCCACCTACCCTCACCTACCCCCCATGCTTTCCCACGTCCAAAAGCCCCCCTCTCCACTCTTCATCAGGTTTTTTCCTTTTTTTATTGCTTTTTTTCTCCCTCCATTTCCCAAGATTGGCTAGCCCTCCCTCAATTGGTTTTCCCTCCACTTTTTCTCTTCATTCCCAGCCGGCAGCTCGCCTCTCTCTCTACTTTTTTTTTTTCATTTTTTTTTCCTCTCCAGGATTCCCAAAGAAAAAACGAGCGGCCCCCAATTTTTTGGGGGGAACCCTGGCTTTTCTCTAGCCTTCATTCCCCCCTCATTTTTTTTCTTTCTTCCGACACCTCACCCTCACATCTTCCCATTTTTTTTCCTTTTCTCTTTTTCCCCCCGGAACTCCCACACGCCGGCCCCCATATTTCTTTTTTTGGGAAAATCATCTAACCATACACCAACTACAAAAAAATGAGATTTTGAAACTTTACTTTTTTCTTTTTAATTTTGGTGTAAAATGGGAAAAAAAAATATTGTCTATTCATGCACTCCAATAGTGTTTTCAAATTTGTTCCACAATTACCCTCAAAAGTAAAGAACAAAGTACACACCAATTTAATACCACTTCTTAACAAGTACATGTGTCATTTATTTTTATTATTTTTCTCACATCAATATATCTCCCTTACCACTTGTCACGTTTCCACATTTTTATTTTTTCTTTTTTTTTTCCTCTCCTGCCACCATAATCCATTATCACCTATTATAGTTTTTATTATTATTTTTCTTTTTTGTCTTTATATTCTTTTTAATATGCTCATGCATTTTTTTAATAAAACTTCTTTAATTTTCATTTATTTTTACTCTCTAATTTGTCTATATTTATTGATTTTAATTATTTTTTGACATATTAAACTTAAAATGATAATATATAATAAATAATTAATATAACAAATTAAATAAAAAATATATATATAATGTACAAAAATGAAAATATTATCCCACACATAATAATGATTTTAAATATTAATTATAATAATACATTTTATAAATTAAGGTTTAAATTTAAAAACTCCATTTTATTATTTAAAAGTTTATGATATAAGATTTTTTATATTAAAACTAAACAAAAGATTTATTTATTTTGTAAATTCTATCACATGTAAAAGTAAAAATATCATCGTAATACTATTTTATTATTTACATTATTTTTCTTTTAATTTTTATTTTAAATTTATCATATCAAAATCACAATAAGTGACGGTGCTTTTATCATTTTTCTTATGATTTTAAATTGATTGTGGATCTAACTTTTTTTTTTTGGTTAAAATCTTTAATTTTTAATTAAAATAAAATATAAAATAAAATACATTTTTCATAAAAAATTGTATTTAACCTTTTATATTAATTTAATAAAAAAATAGGTACATCCTTAAAAAAAATAGGTAAATTAATGCTTAGGAGAACCGAAAACACTATCATACTTATCATGGTGTGTATATTCCTTTAGGACCCTTGATAAGTAATTGGAGGTCTTTGCCCACCCCAAAAAGAACTTTGGGATCCTAGGTATATCCATTCTTAGAGGAACCAAGGCCCCTATTTTCATTTTCATGGTTCATATATTCCTTTAGGGACCCTTGAGAAGGAATTAGAGGTTATTCCCTACCCTAAAACGGATATTGGAACCCAAGGTACATCCTAAAGACAATTTGGTACATATTTCATAAAATTTGGCACATCCTTAAAACAATTTTGTACATCCAATCCATGAACTACCAAGACCTCTATATTATTACTCATGGTTTGTTTATTTCTTTAGGGATCTTTAGGAAGTAATTAGAGGTTGTTCCCTACTCAAAAACAAACTTTGGAATACTAGGCACATCCTTAAGGAAATTTGGTACATCGTTAAGAAATTTTGGTACATCAAATCCTTAAGCTATCGAGACCCCTATCTATCTTCCCATGGTCCATATTATCCTTTGAGGACCCTTAGGTAGTGATTAAAGGTCATTCCCCTCATCGGAAAGAACTTTGGCACTCTTAGTACATCCTTTACAAAATTTGGTACATCCTTAAAAATATTTGGTACATACTTGAGCTATTGAAACCTCTATCTTATTACCCATGGTCCGATTATTCCTTTAGGGATCTTTGGGAAGTGATTGGAGATCGTTCACTACCCCAAAATGGACTTTGGAACCCTAGGTACATCATTGAGAAAATTTGAAACATCCAATCCTTGAGCTAACGGAACACTTATCTCCATTTTCATAGTCCATTTCTTCATTTGGAGACCCTCAGGAAGTTATTAAAGGTCGTTCCCTATCTCATAACAGACTTTGGCAACATTGGTACATCATTTACAAAATTTGGTACATCCTTCAAAAAAATTTGGTACATTATGAAGGATATACCAAATTTTGTCAAGGATGTACCAAGGGTTCCAAAGTGCATTCTGAGGTGGAGATCGACTCCCAATCACTTCCTTATGGGTTCCAAAATGAAATCATATATCATCTATGTTCAGATGGGGGACCTGAAAACAATAGGATCGGATGTATCAAATTTAATGAATGATGAACCACATTTTGAGAAGGATGTACCAAGCATTCCAAAGTACATTTCGAGGCGAGGATCGGCCCCCAATCACTCACTTATGGGTTTCTAAATGAAATTATGGATCATCCATATTCAGATGAGGGTCCCAAAAGCGATAGGATGAGATGTACCAAATTTAATGAAGAATGTACCAAATTTAATGAAGGATGTACCAAATTTTGTGAAGGATGTACCAAGGGTTCCAAAGTGCATTCCAAGATAAGAATTGGCCCCCAATCACTTCCTTATGGGTTCCAAAATGAAATCATGAACCATCCATGTTCAGATGGGGGTCCCAAAAGCAATAGGTTCGGATGTACCAAATTTAATGAAGGATGTACCAAATTTTGTGAAGGATGTATCAATGGTTCAAAAGTGCGTTTCGAGGTGGGGATTGGCCCCCAATCACTTCCTTATAGGTTTCAAAATGAAATCATGGACCATCCATGTTCAGATGGGGATCCCGGAAACAATAAGATCGGATGTTCCAAATTTAATGAAAGACATACCAAATTTTGTGAAGGATGTACCAAGGGCTCCAAAGTGCGTTCTGAGGTGGGGATCGACCCCCAAACACTTCCTTATGGGTTTCTAAATGAAATTATGGACCATCCATGTTCAGATGGGGGTCTCGAAAGCGATAGGATGGGATGTACAAAAATTTAATGAAGAATGTACCAAATTTAATGAAGGATGTACCAAATTTTATGAAAGATTTACCAAGGATTCCAAAGTGCGTTTCGAGGTGGGGATCGAACCCCAAACACTTTCTTATGGGTTCCAAAATGAAATCATGGACCATCCATGTTCAGATGGGAGTCCCATAAGCAATAAGATCAGATGTACCAAATTTTGTTAAGGATGTACCAAATTTTGGGAATGATGTACCAAGGGTTCCAAAATGCGTTCCGAGGTGGGAATCGACCCCCCAATCACTTTCATATGGGTTTCTAAATGAAATTATGGACCATCCATGTTCAGATGGGAGTCCACGAAGCCATAGGATCAGATGTACCAAATTTAATGAAGGATGTACCAAATTTTGTGAATGATGTACCAAGGGTTCCAAAGTGCGTTTTAAGTTGGGGATCGGCCCCCAATCACTTCCTTATGGGTTTCTAAATGAAATTATGGACCATCCATGTTCAGATGGGGGTTCAAGAAGCGATAGGATCGGATATACCAAATTTAATGATGTACCAAATTTTGTGAAAGATGTACCAAGGGTTCCAAAGTGCGTTTTAAGGTGGGGATCGACCCCTAATCACTTCCTTATGGGTTTCTAAATGAAATTATGGATCATCCATGTTCAGATGGGGGTCCCGAAAGCGATATGATCAGATGTACCAAATTTAAAGAATGATGTACCAAATTTAAAGAATGATGTACCAAATTTAATGAAGGATGTACCAAGGGTTCCAAAGTGCATTTTAAGGTGGGGATCGGCCCCCAATCACTTCCTTATGGGTTTCTAAATGAAATTATGGACCATCCATGTTCAGATGGGGGTCTTGAAAGCGATAGGATGGGATGTACCAAATTTAATGAAGGATGTACCAAATTTTGTGAAGAATGTACCAAGGGTTCCAAAGTGCTTTTCGAGGTGGGGATCGACCCCCAAACACTTTCTTATGGGTTCCAAAATGAAATCATAGACCATCCATGTTCAGATGGGGGTCTCATAAGCAATAGGATCGGATGTACCAAATTTTGGGAAGGATGTACCAAGGGTTCCAAAATGCTTTTCGATGTGGGAATCGGGCCGCAATCACTTTCTTATGGGTTTCTAAATGAAATTATGGACCATCCATGTTCAAATGGGGGTCCAAGAAGCGATAGGATCAGATGTACCAAATTTAATGAAGGATGTACCAAATTTTGTGAAGGATGTACCAAGGGTTCCAAAGTGCGTTTTAAGGTGGGGATCGGCCCCTAATAACTTCCTTATGGGTTTCTAAATGAAATTATGGATCATCCATGTTCAGATAGGGGTCCAAGAAGCGATAGGATCGGATGTACCAAATTTAATGAAGGATGTACCAAATTTTGTGAAGGATGTACCAAATTTTGTGAAGGATGTACCAAGAGTTCAAAAGTACGTTTCGAAGTGGGGATCAGCCCCCCAATCACTTCCTTATGGGTTTCAAAATAAAGTCATGGACCATCCATGTGCAAATGGGGATCCCGGAAACAATAAGATCGGATGTTCCAAATTTAATGAAAGACATACCAAATTTTGTGAAGGATGTACCAAGAGTTCCAAAGTGCATTCTGAGGTGGGGATCGACCCCCAAACACTTCCTTATGGGTTTCTAAATGAAAATTATAGACCATCCATGTTCATATGGGGGTCTCGGAAGCGATAGGATGGGATGTACAAAAATTTAATGAAGAATGTACCAAATTTAATGATGTACCAAATTTTGTGAAGGATGTACCAAAGGTTCCAAAGTGCGTTTTGAGGTGGGGATTGACCCCCAAACACTTTCTTATGGGTTCCAAAATGAAATCATGGACCATCCATGTTCAGGTGGGGGTCCCACAAGCAATAGGATCGGATGTACCAAATTTTGTTAAGGATGTACCAAATTTTGGGAATGATGTACCAAGGATTCCAAAGTGCATTCCAAGGTGGGGATTGGCCCACAATCACCTTCTTATGGGTTTCTAAATCAAATTACGGACCATTCATGTTTAGATGGGGGTCTCAGAAGTGATAGGATCGGATGTACCAAATTTAATGAAGGATGTATTAAATTTTGTGAAGGATGTGCCAAATCCTGGAGGTGGGGATTGACTTCGTGTTATGTGAGGAGTTAGTAAAAGGGAGGTTGACCCATTAACACCTTGGGAAGGCATTCGAACATTGACACCTTATCCTTAGAATAAATGGAATTTTTTTTATACAATAACATTAGTTTGGTATGTTATGTGTAGAAGGCAATCTAGGGGCGCACCTTCCATTTCAAAGGCATGCCTATGGTTGAATGACATTATATTACTATGCTACATGCAGAAGGCAAAGTAGGGGTGCACCCTTCGTTGCATAGGCATGCCCATAGGTAAGATAACATTATTTTGGTATATTATATGCAGTATGCAAACTAGGGTCACACCCTTGATTTTAGAGGCATGCTTATTGCTAAAACCACTATATTGGTAGGCTATGTGCACTAGTCAAGAGCACAACCTTCATGGAAGACACATGAATGTGGGTGAAAAAATTATTTTTGTTAAGCTATGTGCAGTAGGAAAAAGACATGCATGACTCTCTGTCGAGGCATGCCTTTAGGATGACTAGATTTGAGGTGTGGGTTGGGCAGTAAGACAAATGGAGGCATGCCGATAGCTTGAAAGGTTGGCCCTTGACGTTCATATGAAATAAGTGATGAAAATGATTGCTTGTTGATTTAAAATCATAGATTTTTTTGAAAGAATTTTTTTTAAGTATTTATCATTTGAAAAACAATTTAATTGTTCATTTTTAATTTTTAATTTATTTTAAATCTATATTATCATTTTATTCTATATTATCTTTTTATTTTTAACTACTTTTTTTATTTAGCTCATTACAGGAAACTAGCTAGTATATTTTGTTTCATTCACATAAATTTCAATCTGCATTATAAAATGGTACCAGTTGAATCTCTATACCAAAAATTTGCTACATTTAATCCTTGAGCTACTAAGACTCCTATCTTATTACCCATGGTTCATTAATTCCTTTAAGGATCTTTAGAAAGTAATTGGAGGTTGTTTCCTACTCTGAAACAAA
Organism: Vitis riparia; assembly: GCF_004353265.1. Lineage (NCBI taxonomy): Eukaryota > Viridiplantae > Streptophyta > Magnoliopsida > Vitales > Vitaceae > Vitis > Vitis riparia. The sequence continues at coordinate 8,027,406 of NC_048436.1, forward strand.
CTTTGGAACCCTAGGTACATTCTTAAGAAAATTTGATACATCCAATCCTTAAGCTAATGGCACACCTAACTTCCTTCCCATGGTTCATTTATTTCTTTGGACAACCTTAGAAAGTGATTAGAGGTCGTTCCCCACTTCGGAACGGACATTGGCCCTTTTGGTAGATCCTTTACAAAATTTGGTACATCGTTAAAAATTTTTTGTACATCCAATCCTTGAGCTATCAAAACCTCTATCTTATTATCCATGGTTTGTTTATTCCTTTAGGGATCTTTGAGAAGTGATTTGATATCGTTCCCTACTTCGAAACAAACTTTGGAACCTTTAGTACATCCTTCACAAAATTTGGTACATCCTTCATTAAATTTGGTACATTCGATCCTATTACTTCTGGGACCCCCATCTGAACATGGATGATCAATGATTTCATTTTGGAACCCATAAGGAAGTGATTAGGGGTCAATCCCCACCTCGGAACGCAGTTTGGAACCTTTAGTACATCATTCACAAAATTTGGTACATCCGATCATATCGCTTCCGGGACCCCCATCTGAACATGGATGGTTCATAATTTCATTTAGAAACCCATAAGGAAGTGATTGGGGGCCGATTCCCACCTTAAAACGCATTTTGGAACCCTTGGTACATCCTTCATTAAATTTGATACATCATTCTTTAAATTTGGTACATCTGATCATATCACTTTCGGGACCCCCATCTGAACATGGATGGCCCATAATTTCACTTAAAAACCCATAAGGAAGTGATTAGGGGCCGATCCCCACCTTAAAACGCACTTTGGAACCCTTGGTACATCTTTCACAAAATTTAGTACATCATTAAATTTGGTACATCCAATCCTATCGCTTCTTGGACCCCCATCTGAACATGGATGGTCCATAATTTCATTTAGAAACCCATAAGGAAGTGATTGGGGGCCGATCCCCAACTTAAAACGCACTTTGGAACCCTTGGTACATCTTTCACAAAATTTGGTACATCTTTCGCAAAATTTGGTACATGCTTTATTAAATTTGGTACATTCAATCCTATTGCTTTCGGGTCCCCCATCTGGACATGGATGGTGCATGATTTCATTTTGGAACCCATAAGGATGTGATTGGGAGCCGATTCCCACCTCGGAACGCACTTTGGAACCCTTGGTACATTATTCACAAAATTTGGTACATCATTCATTAAATTTGGTGCATCCGATCCTATTGTTTCCGGGACCCCCATATGAACATGAATGGTCCATGATTTCATTTTGGCACCCATAAGGAAGTGATTGAGGGTCGATCCCTACCTTAGAACGCACTTTTGAATGCTTGGTACATCTTTCATAAAATTTGGTACATCCTTCATTAAATTTGGTACATTCGATCATATTGTTTCCAAGTCCCCCATTTAAACATGGATGTCACATGATTTCATTTTGGAACCCATACGCAAGTGATTGGGGGTTGATCCCTACCTCTAAATGCACTTTGGAACCCTTGGTACATCATTCACAAAATTTGATACATCCTTCATAATGTACCAAATTTTGTGAAGGATATACCAAATTTTGTAAAAGATGTACCAATGTTGTCAAAGTCTGTTATGAGGTGGGGAACGACCTTCAATAACTTCTTGAGGGTCTCCAAAGGAAGAAATGGACTATGGAAATGGAGATAAGTGTTCCAAAATCCATTTTGGAGTAGAGAACGATCTCTAATCACTTCCCAAAGATCCATAAAGGAATAAACAGACCATGGTTAATAAGATAGAGGTTTCAATAGCTCAAGTATGTACCAAATATTTTTAAGGATGTACCAAATTTTGTAAATGATGTACCAAGAGTGCCAAAGTTCGTTCTGATGTGGGAAAAAACCTTCAATCACTATCTAAGGGTCCTCAAAGGATAATATGGACTATGGGAAGATAGATAGGGGTCTTGATAGCCTGAGGATTGGATGTACCAAAATTTCTTAACGATGTACCAAATTTCCTTAAGGATGTACCTAGGGTTCCAAAGTTTGTTTCGAAGTAGGGAACGACCTCTAATTACTTCCTAAAGATCCCTAAAGAAATAAACGAACCACGGGTAATAATATAGAGGTCTTGGTAGCTCATGGATTGGATGTACAAAATTGTTTTAAGGATGTGCCAAATTTTATGAAATATGTATCAAATTTTATAAATGATGTACCAAATTGTCTTTAGGATGTATCGTGGGTTCCAATGTCCGTTTTAGGGTGGGGAATAACCTTTAATTCCTTCTCAAGGGTCCCCAAAGGAATATATGAACCATGAAAATGAAAATAGGGGTCTTGGTTCCTCTAAGAATGGATATACCTAGGATCCCAAAGTTCTTTTTGGGGTGGGCAAAGACCTTCAATTGCTTATCAAGGGTCCTAAAGGAATATATACACCATGATAAGTATGATAGTGTTTCCGGTTCTCCTAAGCATTAATTTACCTTTTTTTTTTTTTTTTTTTTTTTAAGGATGTACCTATTTTTTTATGAAATTAATATAAAAGGTTAAATACAATTTTTTATGAAAAATATATTTTCTTTTATATTTTATTTTAATTAAAAATTAAAGATTTTAAACCAAAAAAAAAAGTTAGATCCACAATCAATTTAAAATCATAAGAAAAATGATAAAAGAACCATCACTTATTTTGATTTTGGTATGATATATTTAAAATGAAAATTAAAAGAAAAATAATGTAAATAATAAAATAGTATTACAATGATATTTTTACTTTCACATGTGATAGAATTTACAAAATAAATAAATCTTTTGTTTAGTATTAATATAAAAAATCTTATATCATAAATTTCTAAATAATAAAATGGAAATTTTAAATTTAAACCTTAATTTATAAAATGTATTATTATAATTAATATTTAAAATCATTATTATTTGTGGGATGATAATTTCATTTTTGTCCATTATATATATATATATTTAATTTGTTATATTAATTATTTATTACATGTTATCATTTTAAGTTTAATATGTCAAAAAAAAATAATTAAAATCAATAAATATAGACAAATTAAAGAGTAAAAATAAATTAAAATTAAAGAAGTTTTAAGAGAAAATGCACGAGCATATTAAAAAGAATATAAAGGAAATAATAATAATAATAATAAAACTATAATAGGTGACAATGGATTATGGTGGTAAGAGAGGAAAAAAAAAAGAAAAAAGAAAAAAGTGGAAACATGTCAAGTGGTAAGGGAGATATATTGATGTGAGAAAAATAATAAAATTAAATAACCCATGTACTTGTTAACAGATAGTATTAAATTGGTGTGTATTTTGTCTTTTACTTTTGAGGGTAATTGTGGAACAAATTTGAAAGCATTATTAGAGTGTATGAATAGACAATATTTTTTTCCATTTTACACCAAAATTAAAAAGAAAAAAGTAAAGTTCCAAAATCTCATATTTTTTGTAGTTGGTGTATGGTTAAATGATTTTCCCTTTTTTTTTTTCCTTCTCTTTTTTTTCCTTCTTCACAGCACTCCACCACACCTCCCTTCTAGCAGCATGACCCCAACGCCCACTCCCGCCGACGCCTTTTCCAGTGTCTCTCTCTTCCTCCCATTTTATTTTGATTTTGATTTTATTTTATTTTGCTTCCCGAAAACCCATCCACCCTCATTGTTGTTGGTACGGCCACCGGCCAATCGCCGCCGGCGAGCCACTGCCGGTCGGCGACCCCCTTCCCATCTCATCCGTTTCCATTATTATTGTTGTTGTTGTTATTTTATTTTATTTTAATAGTAATTGTTATTATTATTATTGTTATTATTATTATTATTATTGTTATTGTTATTGTTATTGTTGTTATTTTATTTTATTTTAATAGTAATTGTTGTTTGTGAAATTTGGATTGTTGAATTAATATGAAATTTGAGGTTAATTTGTTGTTGGTAGATCAATACGTAATTTGATTTAATTTATTGTTAGTGAATTAATTTTAAATTTGTTAATTTGGGTTTGGGGGCATATTATATTTGATGATTAATTTGAGGATATTTGGATTATATCAATTGCATATTGTTTATTTGGACTTGGGCCTATTGTTAAGTTGTTATCTGTTTGGGCTTATTGGATTGGGCTTGAAATATTATTTCTCTTAACCATGTATTTTTTTTATTTTTTATGTGGGCTTGTTAATTGATATGAATTTTGGGGCCCATAATGTGGGTGAGATTTGTTGGATTATTTGAATATTTGATATGGGCTTGGCCAATTTGAATTGTTTTATTTGGACATGGGACAATTGTGGTGTATATTAAACTAGGCTTAGATTATGAAATATTAAATTTAGGTCTAGTAGAGTTTATTTTAATTTATCACATTTTAGGTTTGGTTGATTGTGTTTGTATTTTTGGTTATTAATTTGGATGTTCTGGTTTAAGAACTATAGTAATTTTGGCTCATTTTAATTGACGAAATTTATGGGACTAATTTGAAATTAGAATTTGGGTTTGAATATTAGTTTGGAATTTTATACATCTCTGGATATTTACATCTGTGCTATTCTTGTTTTTGCATGGACCCACACTACAATCTTGTTGGTTGAGTACGAATTGATGACATGTGGAACTTATTGTAAGTTTATTTGGGTATATATTTTATTTCCCACTTTTATTTGGTTTTATTTTTATTAGTTCTTGTAAATATTTGTTCGTATATATTTATTGAGTGTGCGCAAAATTGAACATCGAACAAACTAAATTATTTTTTTTTTTAATGAGAGGACGAAGTCAATAAATGTGTTTTAATAAAACAACAATTTTAAATATTATTTTTAATAAAAGAAAGTTTTTTTATATTATTTATAAAAATTCAAAAAAATGCATTTAGAAAAATCCAAAAAAAATGTTTTTAATAGAATTCGAAAAATTGTTTTAAATAACATTGTTAAAAAATTTCTTTGTTTAATGAAAATTGTCCAAAAATTGTTTTGTAAATAAAGTTGTTCCAAAAATTAATTTTTAGTAAAATTGTCTAAAAATATTTTTTCAAATGAATTTTTTTTCCTTAATTAAAATGGGATTAAAAGTGTTTTTCAGAAATAGAGAATTTAAATCTTTATTTTTCTTTTTAATTAAAATTTCTTTTGTAAATAAAGTTATGTCATTTTAAATAATTTGTAAAAATCACTTTTTTTTTTTAAATGAAAATGAATCTAAATACTTTTGTAAATAAAATTGTAAAAATTCATTATTTTCTAGTAAAAACAAGTAAAAATAATTTTTGTGCCAAAATTAAAATTTTGTAATAAGTTCTTTTGATACAACAAGTGTAAATAGTTTTTTTTTTTTTGAAAATCGAATACAAATGAAATTGAGAAAATAGATTGATTCTTTTTGTAAGTAAATAAATTGAAATCACTAATTCAAAATTATTTTAATAAAATCCTTTGAAATTTCTTTAAAACTTTTTTTTAATATCTTTTATTTATTTTATTCAATAAATCGTTTTGCATAATTCTCTCATTATTTATTTTGTGTATTTTTGTAATTAGATTTCCTCATTGTTTTTGTGTATATTGATTTCCATCATGACTTGTACATTGATTATTTTTCTTGGTATCCATAATTAATTAATTAATTGTCACGATTCCCTTAATTCGTTTAGTAGAGGCCGTATGTATATGAGCTTAGAGGGGTGCTACGGCTCACCACTGTACCTTCCCAATAAGTAACCTGACTCCTAGACCCGGACTTGGTTTTTCATGGACCTATTTTTCCTTTAGGAGTCGCACTTAGGGTTTTCTTTCTTATTTTGTTTTTCCCTTAAAAAAAATAATAAAACAAAAATAAGTGGTGACTCTGAGTCTTTTTCTAAAAATCAAATTTTCACCAAATAAAATAAAAAACGAGTTTCGCCATTGAGTGGGAACGCATCAAGCAAAATGTGGGGTCCACAGGTATTTTTCATTTTTGGGTTCTGAACTACTATGTTTCATTCTTGTCAATTTGAGAGTTTGCTAGATGTTTGTTTATATGACTAAATAATTTTTTCAATTGTTTTTCAAATCTTTCTTGGTTGGATTTTGCTTATTTCTTAATTTTTCTCTTTTCTTTTAGATGCCCATTGACTTGTAGCATGATATTGAGCTTATTTTGGTTTAGAATCTTTGGTTTTTCTTCTTTTAGGTTATTGTTAGGATTTTGGGTTTCCCTTTATTTTGATGATTTTTAGAGGTGTTTTTGACTTATTTTGAAATTTCAAATTAAGAACCATATGTGTTTGTTGTTTGGCCAATTTATTTTTCCTAGAAATGCTCTTTAGAGCCCTTGTGGCCTTCTTTGCCTTTCTCTTTAAAATCGATTATAGAATCTTGTATTCAAGTTCTCTTTTCACTGAATTTCAAGCTCATTTTGATGTCAAATCTCATGTCCAAAGCTTAGGTCTCAAGCCATAGACCTTAGTCTTACCATGATAGGTTGATATCATTTTGATAAGTTGTTTTAAGGATAAAAGCTGAGGCTAACGGGAGTACCCATTAAGGTGGAGAATCCTTATCTTGCAAAAACTCCGGTAAGGAAGTTAGGAAGGGAATTCAATCCTCCTTTGATAAATTAAATTTCAAAATGAAAGTTTGAAAGTAAAGCTTGTCATCTTGCAAAAATTTGTTTTGAAACCATATTTTTAACATCCTCTTGTAAAATATTTTTTTGCAACTTGGCAATCAATTTTTAAAAGATTTTTTTTTTTTTTTTTATCAAACCACTTTGAAATTTTGAAACACATAAAATTATTTATCAAACTTCTGTTTTTGATAATTGAATAGTTTATTTGAGCACCCAACCGAATCCCTGAATGATATCTAACTATATATACTTAATTATTATATTCTTGTTTCAATATTTTTCCATAACCTATGTTAGGTGCATCTAATTCTACAATGAGTAATGCATTAGGACGAAGGATGTTAATGCATGGTAAATGTTTGACTCTTTGTTTAATTTCTTTGACTAACTTAGTATGAGACTCAATCCATGTAGGTGTATTTTTCCTAAGTCTTTTGTATAAAGGTTCACAAATGATTCTTAAATATTTGAAATAATTATAAACATAATTTAAACAACTTGAAAATCTTTATAATTGTTTCTCAAATTCTATTGATCCTTAAATCAGTTTTGTCATTCCTTGATACATTTCATGACCTGAAAATCTAATTTTTGTTTGAAATAGTTTCATTTTTGGTGCAGAAGATGTAATTCCATCTGCTTTGAAAAGATTATTTTTTTTTAAAGCAAAAATGTCTCTTTTAAAAGACAATTTATTTATTTATTTAATTTTAAAAGCAAAAATCATCTTTTAAGGAGGCAATTTAAAAAAATTATGAAAATTTTAAATGATTTCTTAAAGGAAAAAAAATGTTTTCTCAAAAAAAAAAAAAAATCTTCATGTTTTCTTATTTTTTTAATAATATTTTAATAATAAAATAATTATAAATATATTTATTGCAAAATTTATGGATATTATGTACTAAATTTAATATATAAAAATAATTATGATTATTGTTGATATATTATTTATAATTATAATATTTATAAAAGTATAAATTAGGTTTATCATCTTACGTTAAAAAATATTATTTTTTATTAAATTAGGTATTGCTTAAAAAATTATTTTGATATTTATCATAAATTTTATCTTTTAATTAATTAAATTAATTATTATTAAAAATATAAATTAATTTCATTTTACACTTTTTTTTCTCTTTCTACCATAAATAATAAATTAATTTCAATCTTTTGTAAGAATTTCTAGAAATTGTCCCAGACGATTTTTCCTTATAATTTTTTTTGAAGAGACAAATTTTTGTTTTAGTGGATGATTTTTGCTTAGATTTGGTTTACGTGACAACTCTTTTTCCCTAATGGGCAAAAACTATTTATTTTATTTTATTTATTTATTTTTATTTTTATTTTTTTAAAGTAAGGAACAATTAAAAAAATTACTTTAATGTTTGCCAAGACAGGAGAGGGAGGACAGTGTCAGCTGGAGAGTGAGACACCTAGAAGCAGAACCAAACGACTGGGTTCTGTGATCAAAATAAACCCTAAAAACCCTGAAATCGGATTCAAATCGCAGAAAGAATGAAAAATATACCAGTGATTCTGCTGGGTTGTGGAGGGTTGGGCGTCACCTCCTCCAACACATTGTCTCTTGCAGATCCCTCCACGCCAAACTGGTACTTGCCTCCATTTTCTCCATTTCTCTTCTCCCTATCAAATTTTCCCCTGAAATTAACACAGCGGAACATGAAATCAGGTTTATTTTGGGGGCATTTGGACGTTCCCTGGAAATACAATTATTCATTGTTTTTCCCTTTTCCCCCCTTTAATTTGGTTGAGATTTCATTATCATATATTGGAGTGTTCCTTCAATTGACGTGGAAAGACAAAGGCTCCGGTTGGTTGGTGATAAACTGGAGGAAAAGGAACCTTGGATGGATTTTTCTTTTTTTCTTGAAAACAATCGACCCGAGATGAAATTCTTGAAATTTACATTCATTTGGTTTCCTCTGCAGCAAAATGGAGTTATAGAGAATGATGCATTACGGTTGGAGGTCAAAACATCCCTTATTATTTCACTGTATAGTAAAACGGAGTTGAGGAGGAAATCACAAATGATCATGGAATTGTGTTTTCAGAAATTGTTTCTAAACTTTTCAAGTGATTTGAAACGTGTCTATTCATGTATATGCATGTATGCATGTATGTGATGGATCGAATACAGACTTTATTACGCTTTGGAAATAATTCGTGCATAAGATGGTCTGAACATGTGGGCTCACCTTTTTATGGATGGGTTAGCTTTGAAATCTGCTCTCAACATTTGTGTGTTTATAGTTGAGGGTGGCCAGACTCTCAAATGACCTGTCCATAATACATATGAACCATGTACATGCATGTGTGTGTCCATTCCTGTCCAATCGGATGGCATAGATATCATTTTTTGGGATTTGCACTTTAGTCTCGATGACTGAGAATAGTATCCATGAATGGCAGGGAGTGCGGTTGCAAGTCGTGGGAGTAAGTGACAGTAAATCCTTGCTTCTTGCATCAGATGTGTTCACAAGGGAGTTAGACGATACCTTTCTGAATGAAGTCTCCCGGGTGAAGTTAGGAGGTTCTTCATTGAAGACGCTTAGTAGTTTCGGTAATTCCATTATTTCTTGCTGCAGTGAAAGGAGTGGATTATCACAGTATATATCTTTCATTTATGCATTGTTCTATTGTAAGAAATTGCTATTTATCTTGCTATCATCTTCAAGTTTGATTTGGTAACTTAGTATACTGCAAATTAAAACAGCATTGTAGGAATTGGCCAATAGAAGTACTGAACAAGCTTATGCTTCTTTGTTGTTGATTTTTTTTTTCTTCTTTTTTTCTTTTTTCTGGATATTTACAGTAAATGAATGCCAAGTATTTGCAAATTCGGAAGCAACAAGAACAGTTATAGATACTGCAACTCGCCTGAGTAAATCAACAGGTTTGTGGCTGTCTAAGCTCCAATATTGCTTGTGCATCACCATGGTATCAAACTTTTTTTGACATTGCCTTATGCTGTATCATAGACATTGGGCCTTCTAATTCTAGTAATTCAAATTTTGGTAGCTACTTCCTTAATGTGGAACCTTATATTGACTATATGTGACTTCTAGCTATGTGTCAGCATCAGATAATTTTAGTATGATTTTGTTTTGTTATTTCTGCCCACAGGGTTGGTTGTTGTTGATTGCTCTGCCAGTTCTGAGACTATGGGAGTGCTAAATCAAGCGGTTGATTTAGGTTGTTGCATTGTCCTGGCAAATAAGAAGCCTCTTACTGCTGCAATGGTAACTAAATCTATTAGCCAATTAGGTGCCCTCACAATCAATATTTAGTCTTTGAGTGAAAGTTTTTTGTTTCTTTGAATCCAATGCAAGTAATAAGATCTATGTATTTCTATTCTTTTGTTATCTCTTTCATATCCATGCTTACCATGAGAAGTTGTTGAGAGATTAAATAAAGCATTTGATAGAAATTAAATATAAATGTTTTGTCATGTGAAAACATCTTTACCCTTGTTTTTCATCCTTCCTTTTTCGTTGTTCATGCTCGATAAATATCCCTACATGTTAACCCTGTAACATATAAATGTCTAAAACCAACATATTTATTCTTTGGCCTGCAGGATGATTATGACAAACTGGTTGCTCACCCACGTCGCATTCGGTATGAGTCAACTGTAAGTGTGTTTGTTTCTTGATGTAGCTGGGATTGGCTTTAAGTGAAGTATAGGGATTATGCCCTTTTCCAGTTAGGGACTTGTCAATGGGCTAAGCACTACTGGGTGCTTGCAGATCAAGAAGTGGACAAATTGTAAATATCTTTGCAGTTTTGGAGTCTGATTGATCATGTAATTAGTTTTGTGCTTCCTGGCTATTGTGGGGTTAATAGGTTCCTCAGAATGCTTTCAATTTCTTCTTGAAGATGCAACAATCTCTAATGATTCTGTTACATATATTAGTACTTTTGTTAGTTTTATAATTTATTTATTTTGCACAACCTCATCTTAGTAGTTAGTTATAAGCCTTTTTATCTCAAAAATAGTGATTATATAACCTTAAATATATTGTGATAAAAAAGAAATCTATGAAAAACATAATCTCTCAGTATTCAAATTTATGTTGTTGTGCCTCATTCATGATTTTATGCCGTGTGAAGTGTGGCACCATATTCTTATTTTTTCTCAGTACATATATCTGTAGTGAAATGACTCTTGTACTCTTGTGGCTGACCTTATTTTTTATTATCTTGGTAGGTTGGTGCTGGCCTCCCTGTCATAGCATCTTTGAATCGCATACTTTCATCTGGAGATCCCATACGTTGCATTGTTGCTTGTTTAAGCGGTATTTTAAGGCATTGATTCTATAGAGCATATCTTTGTAAGGTGTGTGCAATATCAGTTCTAATATTTGCTTCACACTCATTTTTGAAATAGGCACTTTGGGATATGTGATGAGTGAGGTTGAAGGTGGAAAGCCATTCAGTCAAGTTGTTAAGGATGCCAAAAGCTTGGGCTATACTGAACCAGGTATTTTGATTATAGCTTTGCAATAAATCAAATTGATTAGAAATTTATTAAGTGAAAAGATTATGCATGATTGTAAAAATTCCAGCTCTACAAAAGTTGCTTTGTTAGCCTGCTTGTGCCAAAGTGGTATATGCATATGCTTTGTATTATTTGAGGTAAGATAAGCAGAGGCCTGGTAATGGAAAGATTTGACGTGGAAAGAAAGGCTTTTCAGGTTAAGTTTGAAGGCATCAATGGGGGAATGTGGATTTCAATAACAGAGAGAAGCCGAGGTTATGCTGTTTCATTAGGCTTTGGTGAGGAGGAGATGGATTGGTTGGTGAACATTTGAAGAAAGCTGTGGAGTTGGAGGCTTCCAGGGGTTTTACTCGGAAGATGAGGGGCAAAATGAGGACGCATTTGATGGAGATTTGCATCAATGGTAGAGGGAGATTTATGAAAATCACAGAAATTGTTGCAAAAAGAAAACCTCTAGTGCTAATTGTTCCTGAGGGTGTTAAAGGCAATGGGTGGGAAACCTTAGGAAGGCGATTTCTAGAGTCGAAGATGTGTCTGATCAGGCTGTAAGAGCCTCGAAGGAGAAAGAAAATGAGTCTCAGGTGAGCAAAGGAATGTACAGAGGAGGGCGGTCCTATGCAGATGTGGTTGCAGAGGAAGGACATAGAAACCGAGCTTCGGTGCCAGTTGGAAAATGGGCAAGAGCTGTAATTTGTGAGAGTAAAGGAAAAATACTTGATTGGTTTGATGTAGGGAAAGGTATTGCGAGGATGATGGGCACGAAAGGGACGGTGTCGGTAACTCCCATTTCCGAATACAAGGGATGCTTTTTTGTGGATTTTGCAAGGAGAGCTATTGGTTTCAAGACCAAGGGAGTTTAACAGTGAGAGGAGGGGTTGTTGCGTTGAGGAGATGGTCGCCAAAAGAAAACTCGGTTGTGGGTGGAAAGTTTAGAAGGGGTTGGTTAGAACTGAGAGGCCTTCCTTTCCATCTATGGGATGAGATTCAGTTGAGGTACATTCTGCAGAAATGGGGGAGGGTAACGAAGGTGGCAAAGGAAACTTTGAAGCTCGTAGACTTGTCGAAGGTAAAGATGTGGGTGGAGATGAATCCAATGTAGTGCTACCAGCGTTGCTAGAGGTGGAAGATGGAGCCTGGTCATTTACGGTTGCAGTTTCCGTCATCGGAGAAGCTGAAGAAGACGCTCTTCTCAGGCCAGAGTCAAATCGCAGCAAGGACGAAGTTACGTCAGCGGAAGGTTGCTTCTACTAGAGGCCAAAGAACGTTGAAGGGCAACGAGCTACTGCTAGGGATAATGAGTACCACAGATGGAGGCCTCGTCAGCGCTTTCGTGCTCAGTCTTCAGCTTCAAATTCAGCTACTAAAGTGGAGAAAGGAAGGGGAAGAACTGTTTGGGCCCAACGCGGGAAGTGTTGACGGGCCAACAAATCCAGAAGCCATTTTTAAAGGCCGTTTTGCTAGGGCCCATTTTGAGGAGAAGAACATTGGGCCTTTTGCGGATGCGGGTCCAGTCCACGAAACTGAAGCAGGGTCTTCTAACGATGGCCCAGCAACGCCTTCGTCTTCAAAGTTTCAGCGATCAGGAACCTCTGCAAAGGAGGTGTTGCCGAAAACACATTCTCAAGAGTCAGCAAAGCTAGAAGGCAAATCAGTTACCGCAAGACGCAAGGCGAGGAGTTGGCCGCCGAGCCTAAAGGTGACGTCTTTTGACCCAAAGAGTAACCTAGATGGGGATGACGCACCGGAAGCAAATCGAGGCTTTATTTGGGGTAGATCAGTATTCAAGAAGGGCGCCCTTTCTCCTTTTTCAGAAAAATCCCGACACTTCACTGGGGGGACAGAGGGAGACGAAGGGATCTCGCCTTGCAACTGGGTAAAAAAGGTTCGTCCTCCTTCCTTAGCTTTCTCTGAGAAGGGTCTTCCTTTGGCTGGGGCTTTTAATCCAAATATTCTTTCCGAATCCTTTGTTTCTTCGGTTCTTCCTTCTCGATGTCAGGCTTTTTCTCCGATTCCTTTGGAATCAAGCCCTGTCTCTCAGCGTAGTCCCTTTCCGAAATTTGCTATTGTTGAACCCAGTCGTCATGTTGGCGTGTCCCGTTCTGAAGGAGTGGAGTTTCCTCTAGAAACCTCTAACCAAAATTCTGAAGACTGTCCTTTATCTAAGGATGCTCTAAGTAGCCCAGAGAAGCTTTGTGTCTCAGGGAAGGCTCCGTCCCCAACCCCAGAACCTCCCATCCTCCCTTTGGAAGGTTTTCAGGTTGAGGGACTCACGCTTGGAAATATGGTCAAGGTTCAGTCGGTTTTGGAGAGTTTGAGGATCAGAATAGTCAGAGAAAATGGAAAAGATGCGGAAGAAGAAACCAGAGTAATTCTCTTGCGGACAAGGTTTATTCCAGAAGGAAAAGGAGAAATGCTTCTGGAAACCGAGGAGAGATTAGGTTTGGATGCTGGTTGTACTGGGTTATTTTTGGTTTATATGAAATTTTAAGCTGGAATACGAGAGGATTAGGATCCAAGAAGAAAAGGAGGACTGTCAAAAGGTTTTTAAGTACTCACAATCCAGATATTGTGATGCTTCAGGAAACAAAGAGGGAAACTTGGGACAGGAGGTTTATGAGCAGTGTTTGGAAAGGCAAGAGTTTGGAGTGGGCTGCTCTTCCAGCCTGTGGGGCCTCAGGGGGAATTGTGATTTTGTGGGATTCTAGTAAGTTTGAGTGTACAGAGAAGGTGTTAGGATCCTTTTCGGTAACTGTGAAGTTTAACTCTGGTGAGGAAGGATCTTTTTGGTTAACTTCAGTGTATGGCCCGATTAATCCGTTGTGGAGGAAGGACTTTTGGGTGGAGCTTCAAGACTATATGGTCTAACATCCCAAGGTGGTGTGTAGGAGGGGATTTTAATGTTATTAGGAGATATCTGAGAATTGGGTGGACCAGATTAACTTTCACATGAGGTGTTTTGATGAGTTTATAAGGAGAGTGGCTTGCTTGACCCCCCTCTAAGGAATGCGGCTTTACATGGTCAAATAGGCAAGTTGATCCTATTTGTAAGAGATTGGATAGGTTCTTGTTTTCTTCTGAGTGGGATACCTTTTTTTGTCAAAGTTTTCAAGAGGCGCTTCCTAGATGGACCTCTGACCATAGCCCTATTTGTTTGGAAACAAATCCTTTAAAGTGGGGTCCGACTCCTTTTAGGTTGAGAATATGTGGTTGCTTCATCCAGAGTTTAGGAGAAGTTTAGAGTTTGGTGGCAAGAATGTACGGGTGAAGGGTGGGAAGGTCACAAGTTTATGAGGAAATTAAAGTTTGTTAAGTCAAAGTTGAAAGAGTGGAATATAATGGCCTTTGGTGATTTAAAAGAGAGAAAAAAGCTCATTCTGACGGACTTAGGTAGAATTGATCTAATTGAACAAGAAGAGAATTTGAATCTTGATCTGGTGTTAGAAAGGACCTTAAGAAGAAGGGAGTTAGAGGAGTGTTATTAAAGGAAGAGGTTCAATGAGACAAAATCTAGGGTTAAGTGGATTAAGAAGGGATTGTAACTCTAAATTCTTTCATAGAGTGCCACAGGAAGGAGAAGTAGGAAGTTCATTAAGTCTCTGATTTCTGAGAGGGGGAGACTTTGAACAGCATTGAGGTTATTTCTGAGGAGATTGTTAATTTCTTTGGAATCTTTATTCCAAACCGGTAGGTGAGTCTTGGAGGATTGAAGAATAGACTGGGTCCCTATTTCTAGAGAGAGTGGAGTTTGGCTGGATAGGCCTTTTACTGAAGAGGAGGTTCGCATGGCAGTTTTCCAATTAAATAAGGAAAAGGCCCCAGGTCCTGATGGTTTTACTATTGCAGTTTATCAAGAGGTTGGGATGTGATAAAGAGGATCTTATGAGGTGTTTATTGAGTTCCACACCAATGGGTAATAAACCAAAGTACAAATGCGACCTTCATTGCTTTGGTGCCTAAGAGAAGTCAAACTTTTAAAATCTCAGATTATAGACCGATTAGCTTGGTTACAAGTTTGTATAAATAATTGCTAAGGTCTTATCAGGCGTTTACGCAAAGTTCTTCATGAGACAATATCTGGTTCTCAAGGAGCCTTTGTTGAAGGGAGACACATTCTAGATGCTGTGTTGATAGCCAATGAAGTGGTGGATGAGAAAAGAAGGTCAGGGGAGGAAGGAATTGTTTTCAAAATCGATTTGAGAAGGCCTATGATCATGTGGATTGGGGCTTCTTAGATCATGTGCTTCAAGAAGGGGTTCAGCCAGAAATGGAGATCATGGATAAGGGGCTGTTTGTCTTCTTCTAGTTTTGCAATCCTAGTTAATGGGAATGCAAAGGGTTGGGTTAAGGCTTCTAGAGGTTTGAGACAAGGAGACCCTCTCTCTCCTTTCCTTTTTACTTTAGTGGCAGATGTTCTAAGTAGATTGTTGTTTAGAGCAGAGGAAACTGGGATTACTGAGGGTTTTTCTGTGGGGAGGGATAGGACAAGAGTGTCTTTGTTACAGTTTGCAGATGACACTATCTTTTTCTCTAAAGCCTCTTTGGAACATCTTCAAAACCTCAAGATTATCCTTTTGGTTTTCGGGCAAGTTTCTGGTTTAAAAATCAACTTAGAGAAAAGCACCATGGTTGGTATTAACACTAGGCAGGAGCTATTGTCTTGTCTGGCTTCGGTTTTTGATTGCAAAGTGTCTGAGTGGCCTTTATCTTATTTAGGTCTTCCTTTGGGAGGGAACCCAAAGACAATAGGCTTTTGGGACCCAGTGGTTGAGAGAATTTCGAGAAGGTTGGATGGTTGGAAAAAGGCCTATTTGTCTTTGGGAGGGAGGATTACTTTAATTCAGTCGTGTTTGTCTCACATCCCTAGTTACTTCCTCTCCCTATTTAAAATCCCAGCTTCAATTGCTTCAAAGATTGAGAAGATGCAAAGGAATTTTCTGTGGTCTGGGGCAGGGGAAGGGAAGAAAGATCATCTTGTCAGATGGGAGGTTGTTAGCAGACCAAAGGAGTTGGGAGGTTTGGGTTTTGGGAAGATTTCTTTGAGAAATATTGCTCTCTTAGGGAAATGGCTTTGGAGGTTCCCTAGAGAAAGGAGTGGTCTTTGGCATAAGGTTATAGTGAGTATATATGGGACACATCCTAATGGATGGGACGCCAACATGGTGGTTAGATGGTCACACAGATGTCCTTGGAAGGCTATTGCTCAAGTTTTCCAGGAATTTTCCCCTTTTGTTCGTCTAGTGATGGGCAATGGGGAGAGAATTCGCTTTTGGGAAGATCTTTGGTGGGGTAACCAATCTTTGTGCTCGCAATTTGCTGATCTTTATAGAGTTATTTCTGTGAAAAACCTCACTGTTTCAAATGTCCTTGGCAATTCCTTTCCATTGGCTTGGAATTTAAATTTTCGCCGCAATCTTACCGACTCAGAAATTGATCTCCTTCAGAGATTAATGTCCTCCCTCAGTTCAGTGCGTTTCTCTCCTTCTTTGGCTGATTATAGAGCGTGGTCTTTGTCTTCATCAGGCCTGTTTTCAGTGAAATCTTTTTTCTTGGCCTTGTCAAAAGTCTCTAATCCTATTTTGTTCCTTCCGGCCAAGTTTTTGTGGAGTTCAAAAGCCCCTTCAAAGGTTAAGGCCCTCGCTTGGTTAGTAGCTCATGGGAAGGTGAACACCAATGACAAGTTGCAGTTGAGAAGACCTTACAAGTCCCTTGTCCTCAATGGTGCATTCTTTGCAAAGGAAATGGGGAGTCGATTGATCACCTTTTTCTTCATTGTCCTGTTACCATTGGACTCTGGAACAAGCTGTTCAAGCTAGTTGGGCTGGTTTGGGTCCCTCCAAGGAGGTTTGTGGACATGTTGGTTATTGCTTTTAAAGGCTTGGGGAACTCCTTAAGAGGCAAGACTCTTTGGCAAGTTGCTTGCCTCACTTTGGTTTGGATAGTGTGGCAAGAGCGAAACAATAGGATTTTTGAGGATAAGGGGAGATCGGAAGAGACGTTATGGGATTTGATTTTGTTCTATTCCTCTCTTTGGGCTTCTTGTTCTGCAGCTTTTAGAGGAGTTCCTTTAAATGTGTTACAACTCAACTGGAGTGAGGTTTGCGCTTCAAAAGTTTGAGTTTGGGGGTTTCTCTTTGTTTTTAGCTAATGTTGGGGGTTTTTATGTTGTTCAGATTGTGTAGGAAGGACCTCTCATCCTTCTTGTGGTTTCTTTTGTTTCTTTTTTCTTTCTTTCTCATGTATCTTTCCTTCTATTAATATATTTCTCTTCGTTTCTGATCAGAAAAAAAAAAACAAAAGTTGCTTTGTTGCTGTGAAATAATATGGGAGATCGAAGAAGACAAATGACAAAAGAAAGAAATAAACGATAATCCCTGGCAATGAAACCAAGGTTCCTAATAGTCATAACTTTGGTTTCCTAAGCGATCGCACTTTTTTTTTCTTTATTAGAAATGAAGATGAATTTTATTGATATAAGAAAGGGAGAAGGATGGGGGGTCCTTCTCACAAACATACAATACCTGATCAAAGTAGAGTGTACTCCACTATAAAAGAGCACAATACAAAATAACAGAAAACTAAGAACAACTCCTCACAATGGTGGTATCCACCCCCTAAGAATTACAAACTGAGAGTTAACTTGGTTGAATAACATTAAATGGAACTCCCTAAAAAGCGACAGAGCAAGAGGTCTAAAGGGAAGAAGAGAAATGAAGTAGCTCCTACATCTCTTCCATTCTAAATCTTTTCTAAAAATCAGCATTTTTCTCTTGTCACACAATTC